>NW_027314585.1:0-13089 GCF_040954645.1 Diabrotica undecimpunctata | reverse complement strand
ACGCGCTATCTCAGAGTATATACGACTGTTTGGGATTATTGCGACAACGAATATTTTACTGTGCAAGTAGAAGTAAATTGGTCTAATTATTATTCCAATAAAAAGGGTCTACTGTTAGTATGACATCTGAACTAAAATTATTTCAGTTAATAGATGTTCAGATAGACGCAAAATTTATTGTGAAATTTAATCCGAAAATAACAAAAATTTTTACCAAACGCTCATTTTTACGCAAATGTGTTCATCAGACATTTCGGTTGGATTTCGGTGAAATGTATACACCAAAGAGGCGTGCCGGGTTTCTTTGATATTACACTATTTTATTACTTTATTAGGTACTACAACTGTAATAAAAATAAATGTACTATTTTTAATATAAATGAAAAGAAATTGGCAGAACGATGGTTCAGAAACCAGAAAAAGAATCTATATAATATTTAGTTTTAAATATTTGTTTGCTTTGAGTGGATGTACTCTAAACGTTCCGAAAGTAACGGGTATAACATACGGGCTATTGATAGTTAAAGTATCGAGTTGTTACAGATATTAAAAAGTAACGAAAATTGACATAGAGTTGCATATATCGCCGACTGATTTTAGTTTTAAAAACCGTCCGTATAGAGGTTTCCGGTGAAGAGAGGTGTCCGTTAAGAGAGAGTTTAATGTAGTGTACTTGTTTATTGAAGCCAAAAATGCCGAGACGTGTTTTAGATGTAGACAACTTTATATTTAATGTACTTTCTTATTTTACTGCTGAGAAAACAAACGGGGGCCCTTTGCGACCCCCGCAAAGGGGTTATGTTCAGTCCGTACATAAACGTGTGTGTGATGCACTCTGTAATAGTGAAACAAAACTAAAGTCGGTTTTGCAAAAAGCAAAAAAAAAGTGGACAAAGCGAACAAAATGTCGCACAATATAAATCTCGCCGACAACCAAAGACTATAGATCTTCCCGAAGGTTGCAAATTTGAAATCCGTGAGACAATATATAAATGCGCGAAAAGAAAGAACATGTTTCTTTAGATTCAGTGCTACAAAAATTAAAAGATAGAAATATATTTGAAATTTCCAGAACAAGTCTCTGGAGAGTTTTAAGACAGATTGGTTTTAAGTTCAAAAAGGAAGACAATAGAAAGGCTTTGTGTGAAAGAGCTAGTGTCGTTCACAAAAGAATAGAACTTTTAAGAAATTATAACAAATTTAAAAAAGAATGTTCTTCCTTCGTTTATTTAGACGAAACATGGATTTTTGCTAAAGCGCGGTATCAAACGAATTTGGCAGGAGAGCATAAAATCCATAAAACACATCGATAACGAGGGAAAGAGATATATTATAGTGCATGCAGGTGGAAAACATGGTTTTATTGAGGGAGCAGATCTTGTGTTTTCATCAAAATCAAAATCAGCCGATTATCATGACAATATGAATACGGAGATGTTTGTGAAATGGTTGAAAGAAAAACTGTTGCCAAGTTTACATGAACCATCCGTTATAGTACTGGGTACCATTCGGAAATTTTAAATAAGCAACCAACAAACACCTGGACCGTAGATAAAATAAAAGAATGGTTAACGAATAAAAATATTGCATTTCCTCAATACAGTTTTAAGCCTCAATTACTAACGTTAGCTAAAAGTCATGCACAACCAAACATATATATAGTAGACGAAATTATACATAGCTTTGGACATCGTGTGTTAAGACTACCGCCCTATCATTGCCAATTCAATCCAATTGAATGTATTTGGGGGATATGCAAAACATATTATGATAACCATATTGGATACAAGGGTTACAGTGACGAGGCAGTCTTGGAAACATGGCAACAAGCATTGGATATTGCCACTCCTGAAATTTGGGGAAAAAGTGTAAAAAAATGTGAAGACTTAATCGAAGAATGGTGGATCCGTGAAGGTCGCATCGAAGCAGTTAATCCTGTTATAATTTACCATCCGAATGAGAATAGCGACGACAGTGATTATGGCTGTGAATCTGATGGTTGATGATAGTTTTAGGAGATTGGGAGAATAAGAGAATAAGTAAGTTTTTTTGTTTTTTTTTTTTTTAATACTAATTGAATATTCGACTAAATAAAGTACACTATTTAATCACTTAAGTATTTTTACACTTCGTTTAAATCATTTAATTCAAAAACTAACTTGTTTACAATACTAAATTCAATGATAGTAATTATATAATTCAAAATCTGAATTACAACTATTCTATAAACTACCAACTCTATATTTATATCATGACTTCATATTTAAATCTAAGGTTTATATTTGCCATAACAGTATTTTAAAAATGGGGAGAATTTACTATTGTACAATTCAGCACAATAGACCATTTAAGTCGATACCTTAAACCGAATTTAAAACAGTCGTATATTCGTGAAATGGAGTATATTAAGTATTGAGTAATCTTATGCCATAAAGACCCTGCTATCACGCATTTCCATACCGACTACAGTTATGTCCATACCAGTGATTCTTCGCACATAATATTGTACCATTTACAAATTATTTTCTATATTTTGTGTCTTGTCAACTCAAATAATCTATAAACTTGACATTAATCCGCTTCTCCATCGACAGAAGAATACATCGAATAAAGAGAGCAATATGATGCTCTCATCCTCTCATCCATAGCCCTTCCATACACATCCGTATCAAATTGACTAGTTTTTGACTCGCCCTACATACTCTATCAGATGCCTGTATCAAATCTATAAACATCTGATGAATCTCACCATTAAACTTCCAGAATTTTTCCATTATCTGTTTTTTAGTGAATACCTGGTCAATAATAGAGTGGCCCGGTCTGATAATCCTTAATGATTTCTTATGTGTATGTTTTGGTTCTTTCTAGCAGGATATTTGCAAGCCCCTTCTTCTTCCTCTTCTTCCTCTTTATAGGGCAATTCGGCTTGTTCATTGGCCGATTAATACCTCTATGGAAGGTTATCATTGCATCTTTTGCGTGGTCGTCCGATACTTCTTTTGCCGATTGGTGACTTATCTCTTGCTGTTTTGACGACACGGGTCTCCTCCATTCTGCTTATGTGGTTTTATTCCATTTTTTTTTTCTATTTTGTGTTCATTTATACACTTTAAGTTACATTTTCTTCTAATGGCTTCACTTCTCTTTCGATCTCTCAGCGTATTTCCTGTAATTCTTCTCAGTACTCTCATCTCTGTCGTTTGCAGTAGCCTTTGCGTTGTGGCTGTGTCATCTCTTGTTACTTAGTTTCACCAGTCTTACACTTACTTTATAAATTCTTGACTTCATCTCAGTGTTAATGTGTCTCTTTCGTCATATCGTGTTATTAAGGCATCCTGCCAGTCTATTTGCTTTTTATACTTGACCTCTCACTTCTTTGTCCAGGTCTCTATAACTGGACAGTTTAATGCCAAGGTATTTTATTTCCAATACTTGTTCATTACTGATGCCATCAATTTCTATTTTACATTTGGTTATAACATTTGTAACAGAGTATTTTTATTTCTTTGTTTCCCATTCTGTATCCTCTTCATCTGATCAAATTGAAGAGCATGGGACTCAATGAATCCCCTTGTCTTATTCCGCTGCCTATTTCTATAAGTTTTGTAAGTTGTTCATCTATTCTGACTTCCATTTTGTTGTTTTGGTAGATTTTTTTCGATAGTTTTTATAATTTTTAGAGGAACTCTATTATACAGAAGATGGATTACGAATATTGCATCTGTACACGATCCTCCACTATCAAAAACCATGTTGTTCATCTACTAAGCTTATTCTCTGATTTATTAGCATTTGTAAAACTTTAGTTTTAGCGTAGTATTTAACAAGTTTATATCTCTGTAGTTTTCCGCAGGTTTTTTTTTTGTAGGTGGTATATAGCTGTGTAATTCCCCGGTAGTTTCTTTCCATTCACATGGCATTGTTTTTTCTTGCCAAATGCCTTGATTTATAGCTTGTATAAAGATCTGTACAATGCTTCTTCTCCGTATTTTAGACTCTTTTAAATTTTACAAGCTTAGATAAGATTATTTGATTAACTAAATTAATTCTTATTAACTAAATTCTTATCTTTTCTCTCAAAAAGTCTGTCTTCGCATATTACGCCATTAAATGTTTCGTCTTTCGTAACTCGTCAGGTAGAGATAGAATCGAAGATAGACTCACAGGGATAGACAGAATTCTTAAGCAAATTTCTTACATAACAGAGTGGTATTGCTACGTAGCGCCATCTACTCTCCTCTTCTATGCGTTATCCTTCGTAAGGATGTGGTGACGTTATGGTACTTGACGAATGGTTGCTATCCATTCTTCACTCTCCTGGACGGGGTGTGCTGTCTCAGATAGAGAGTAACCAGTAGCGCACTTTATTTGGTCTGACCATCGGAGTGGCGATCTTCCTCGGGTTCTGTTACCATCTACCTTGCCTTCAACCACCAACCTCTCCATGCCTTCCATTCGTCTGGTAATGTGTCCAAAGTACCTCAATATATTTTGGTTGATGATTATGGTAAGCCTAGTATTGATGTCGAGTTCTGTCAATTCTTCTTCTTCTTTTGGCATCATAACCCTGGATGGGTCTTTGCCTGTCTGGCTATGTCCTTCCATTCAGATCTCTCTTGTGCCCTTCTTCTCCATTGTCTTATGTTCATTGTTTTCAGGTCTCTTCCACGTCATCCAACCATCTCGTTCTGGGCCTTCCTTTTTTTCGCCTTCCTATGGGCTTCCATTGTAACATTTTCTTAGTTGTTTTTGCATCGCTTTGTCTCTGCACATGTCCCAGCCATGACAGTCTTTGACTTTTCACAAATCTTACAATGTCATAACCTTCATTTAACTCATTAACCTCGTCGTTTCTCCTGATTCTCCATGTGCCATCTTCCTCTTGTACCGGGCCATATACTTTCCTCAGTATTTTTCTCTCGAATGTCCTGAGTTGGGCTTCATCTTTTTTCGTCATTACCCAAGTTTCACATCCATAGGTTACTACGGGTCTAATCAGTGTTCTGTAGATAGTCATTTTGGTTCTTTTGTCTAATTCGAGTTCTGTCAATATTGAGACATTTGTGCGATATGCTGTCCAGGGTATGCTCATCATTCTACGATATACCCACATTTCAAAGGCCACTATACGTCGTGAGTCGGACTTTTTAATGGTCCAAGGTATAGGTAGCGATAGGAAAGATAAGCGTCCGTACTAGGCGCAGTTTCGTGTTCCTGGTTATGTCCGTATCTTTCCAGATTTTAGTAAGTTTGACCGTTACTGATCTGGCCATTGTAAGGCGTCGACGTATCTCTTCTTCGAATTCACCATTGTTTGTGATAACAGAACCTAAATAATTGAAACAGCTTACCACTTCAAACCCCGCTACGTTTCGTATTTCCGGCTTGTTATTTCTAATTCGATCGATTATTATTACCTTGGTCTTCTGTAAATTAATTTTAAGTCCATATTCACGAATAATAGTATCTAGTCTGTTCATGATGTATTCAAGGTCATTTGTTGATGATGCTAGTACTAAAGGGTCGTCAGCATAGCGGAGATTGCTGATTTTTCGCCTCCGACTAATATTCCTCCTTGCCATCCGTCGAATACAACGCGCATGATGTGTTCGCTATAGATATTGAATAACGTGGGAGAGATCCCACATCCTTGACGAACACATGCTTTTAGTTTAACATTATCGGAGTATATGTTATTGACTCTTACGTTTGCTGTGTTGTTGATATACAGTTGTTTCAGTAGGTATATTAGATGTTCGGGGGTAACCATTTCTCTCAGTATTCCCCACATTTTATGCCACTTTACATTACCGAACGCTTTCGAGTAGTCAACGAAGCACAAATATGTTTCTAGATTAAATTCTCTAGATTTTTCTATAATTTGTCTGAGATTGAGAATTTGCCTCTTCCAGGGAAAACTTTACTTGCGTGGGAGATCAGGGCTATAGTGCGGTAGTAATTAAAGTCAGTTGGTGAGCCTTTCTTATAAATGGGTATGAAAGTGAGCTTACACCAATCATCTGGCCATTGTCCTGTATTCCAGATTTCATTGCACAGTTTAAGATTACTTCAATTCCTATGTCTCCCATTTCTTTAAGTGCTTCCGCCGTGATTCCGTCTTCTCCTTGAGATTTTCCAGTTTTTAATTTTATTATTGCGGTTTCTATTTCCGTGCACAGCAGTTACATATGTTTATACACTTTGTAAAAGATTTTGCGTAAAGATCTTGCTTTGCGTGCTTACAAAATCCAACTCATGCAAGAATTGAAGATACATCATTACCTAGCAAGGCGTGGATTCGTAGATTCGATATGAGGGTCCAAAACGAGATTAAAGAGATTTTCCAGTTCTTAATTTTTTTATTGCGGTTTCTATTTCCGATTTTAAAATATGTTGTTCCTTTTCGTCATTTATTTCTTCTGAATTCGCGTCTTCATGGTCACTATGAAACAACATTTTACAATCTACTCTAGATGAGAGAAAATAGACCCACTGCGTGTCTCCAAAGTACGTAAAACTCGCTGAAATATTTGAAAATACTCTGTCTTCTTGAAACAAATTTATGTATTACCCATCAACACTATGAATACCTTTCAAAATTTTGCCAAAATTCGCAGAGAGCAGATAAAAAAAGTATTCGGAGAGAACGAGATGGATGAACGTCGGGATTTGACTACCTGATTTCTAAACATGGTTTACAGATCGAGTTTACTTCTCTTATTAAGAAAATTTCCGGTAATTTTACTGCGCATCAATAGGCTGTCAAGATGCTTCTAATTTTAAAAAATTGTAATGCACGCTTCTGGTCAACATGCAGACATTGAGGGATCCACACTAGCCAGATTTTTTCAATACATCTCGAAAACTTCTCTCTTCGTCTCCTTACCTTGTTCTATTATTAAACCTTTTGTAACGATCGTTTTTAATTAAAAAACTACAAAGCTATGTAGATGGCCCGCATCGTCAGTTAACGTATTAAGAAAGTTAAAGCATTAATTCTTCCACACGTTCTGTCAGTAGCAGCTTCCTGTGTTCCTCCGGAACACATAATTCACAATGTACTTACTTATACGACTCGGGCGAAAACTAGGAGATGCATTTCACCTCCGAAAACAAAGTCATTATCAACTTAAAGCAGACAATCATAAGTTATTCGGAATTATTCGCGCCAACTACTAACAAGGATTTGTGCGGGTAAGACGCCGCCCACTAGATATACAGCATACATCACAGTTAAAAGAGGATTGCGAATTTTAATAAATAGGCCAGGCCTTTGGAGACTTTACCAGCTTTTGCGGTCTGATTAGTACAGTTAGGCGTATACACAAGCAAATAAATATGTCTACAATATGCACAGCTTTACCTAAATATTGTTACACTTCTTGAAAATTAACTTTATTCAACACCAACAATATTACTATAATATAATTTTAATATTACTATACTTTTTAACTAACTGACAACTATATAATTATATATTTTCTGACGTTCCAAACTTCACTAGACATTTTAAGAATTTTCGATGTCATCTTGAATGTTCTCGAACTACTTCTTCTCTTTCGTCAATGGACTTTTCCTATGTGGGATAAATCTTTCGTAACACTGCTTCCTCCTTTATAGTTATTCGCCTCGAATAACTGGACTATCGGGGATCGATTGAAGCCAACGGGGTGGATCAGTTCCATGGTATGGAGATAGTCTCTCGATATGAACTACCTTGGGTTTACTTCTAGCTGAAAACTGGATGCGATAGATTAGATCATTTATTTTTTTCTGCAGGACGGTATACGGGCCTTCCCAGTTTCGTTGAAGTTTCGGACAAAGTCCTTTCTTAACCATATACTGGGTCACCTCTTGCGAAAGTTGTACCAGTAGCATGCATGTCGAGCCTAGCCTTGGCTTTATCACTTTGAAGCTTCAAACTTTTACGAGCAAATTCGTAGACTTTTCTAATTTTTCTTTCAAATTTTCAATGTAGGTCGGGGATGAACGTTCTTCTTCGCAGGGAGGCAAGCTTCCGAAAATAAGATCTTGAGGAAGCTTCATTTCTCTGCCGTGATCATCATTGACGGAGAATAACCAGTTGCTTCATGTTCGGAACTTCTATAGGCTAACAGGAATCTTCTTCTTCTTCTTCCTTTGCCCTATCCGTTTCGGACGTTGGCTATTAACAAGGCTATTTTGACTTTGTTCGGTCGATGTTAGTCCGAACCATTATCGCAGGTTATGCATTCATGAGTCGTCTTCTTCCCGGTCCCCTCCTACTGTCGATTCTTCCTTGGACTATTAACTGTAGCAGCCGGTACTTAGTATGCCTCATGACATGTCCGAACATGTTCCTAACAGGAATAGAGGAATTAAACTATCCCAATCTTTTTGATTATCAGAGACAAACATTGAAAGGTATTGACAAACAGTTCTATTATGTCTTTCGACCATTCCGTCTGATTGAGGATGGAGAGACGTAGTGCGAGTTTTCTTAATACCCAAGATTGTCATTAATTCCTGCCATAATTCAGATTCAAAATTTCGTCCTTGATCAGAATGTAACTCTAAAGGAACTCCATGTCTTGATACGACGTGTGTTATAAATGCTTCTGCTACTGTAGTCGCTTCTTGATTGGGAAGGGGTACAATTTCAGGCCATTTTGAAAAATAATCCATTGCTACCATTAAGTACTTATTCCCTCTCTCTGTCATCGGAAGTGGACCAAGAATATCCACTGCAAGTCGTTCAAAAGGCTCTCCGAAAAGATATTGTGCCATTTTACCACGACTTCTTGTTCTAGGGCCTTTTTTACCATTACACAAATCGCATTTCCTACACCAATCTTCTACATCTCGGCGATAATTGATCCAGTAAAATGTGTCTCGAACTCTGGCCAGTGTTCTTTTGACTCCAAAATGTCCTCCAGAAAGGCTGCTATGAAGTTCTTGAAACACACTTTTAATGTGTGATTTCTGCAGTACCACTTGTTGAACTATACGTACTCCATCGGGACTTTCCCACTTCCGATATAATAGACCATTGGAAAGATACAGAGATTCCCATTGAGCCCAGTACGCTTTTATAGTTCCACTGTATTTGGTTATTTCCTGCCAAATAGGTCTTACTCCATTTTTAAGCCATTATCTTATGACTTTTAAGTCATTATCTTTCTTTTGACTTTGGAAAACCTGATTTAGATGCTGCTGGCCATATCTTGTCTCTAAAGCTTTAACGAGAGAGGTATACTCTGAGATAGCGCGTTGAAGGAATTGCAAAACGGTTGCTGCCTGTCCTCGAAGCTACACCACCAAAGAAGCTGCCATTTCTTTTTCATTCCAGCCATTTGCTCTAGCTACAGCTTCAAATTGAAAACGATAAGTTTCCCATGCTGTCTGACCATCGAATGTGGGTGGTTTTAAAAATTTACTAGTTCTAATTGTACCTGGTTCAATTATGGAAGGTAATGAAGCTGTTTGTTTAGATTCGACGTTAGTTACTGAAAGATTAGATAAAGAAGCTTGGGTATTAATGTTTTTTTCTAACTCAACTATTTGTATTTGTAAATTAAATTTCAAATCATTTTGTTGTTGTTCTATTTTATTTTCAAAATTGTTTTGTTTTCCTTCTAATTTATATATTCTACTAATGATTTGACTTATCTCTAACTGAAAACTTTTGTGAATTTGGGATAAACCATCTATGATTTCTACCTCTATTTTTTACGCCTCTCCTTTTCCTCTTCCTCTTCTTGCCTACGCTTCTCATTTTCCGCTTTCTCTTCTTGTCTACGCTTCTCTTCATCTTCTTTCATGTTTAAAAACCACGCAGGAGGTCCGGACGTATCCATTTCTTTGTCAAACTCAGTGGATCTTGTATTTACCATTAACAACTGCTAAATATTTCTTTATCCCATCGCTGTCACCAGTGTTACACTTCTTGAAAATTAACTTTATTCAACACCAACAATATTACTATAGTTTTTAACTAACTGACAACTATATAATTATATATTTTGTGACGTTCCAAACTTCACTAGACATTTTAAGAATTTTCGATGTCATCTTGAATGTTTTCGAACTACTTCTTCTTTTTCATCAATGGAGTTTTCCTATGTGGGATAAATCTTTCCTAGCAATATATACATATCGTCGCTGTAGAGTGAAAACCACGTATGTTCGAAAAGGTAATTTTTTCAGGAAAAAAATTAAATCTTAGTTACTTTGGCGCTTTTTGTAATATTAATTTGAACATTTAAGATTACATACATCTATTTAAGACAGTAGTTGCTGCATGAGAAATATCGCCGTGAAGAGTATGTACAATTTAAATCCCAGGTCAATTTCGACTGATTTACTTATATCACGACATACTCCGCTAAAACGTGACCAGAAACCAGAAAATCAAAGAGATACCCGGAACTAAGTGAAATGAGAATCCTAAGAAGAATAACAGGAAAGACACTAAATGACAGATTAAGAAGTAATGACATGAAGAACATGTGCAGCAGCAGATACAGCGGTCAACAAGAAAACCATTTAATTAAGGCCATAAAAAGAAAAAAGAAGACAATTTCCATTAATTTCAAGGTGAAATTGAGGGAACATTATTGTGAATTATGTAATAGACAACATTTTGCGAAACTAGATTCACACTTTTATAAAAAAATATTTTGTATCAAACCAATTGATTTGTTTCTGAGGTAATTTACAATGTATTATAATTTAATACAAATTTATGAAAACGTAGTGATTTTTGTCTTTGAAGTTGGTGGGAAAATTATTCCTCTTGTCCAATTACATAAAAAAACGCAAAAGTCAAGCGTCGGAAACATTAAAATTTCTGTTATATTTAGCAAGAAGGGGATTATCAGAACGTGAACTCCTTGAACTGATGATGATAATGACATTTTTATACCATCCTCATCTACTTCTGTTTGCGGTAAGTCTGACGGAGATGTTATTGATATCAGAATTGGGCAAATGCTTAGTGAAGCTGATGAAGCTGTTCCTTCTACATCCGTGATGTAAATTCCACAACCGAAAGAACATCTGAGAATGATTCACAAGAAAGTGTCTTGGTAGAACAAAGTTCAGTGGTTACGCTAACTAATTTTACTGGACAATGAACCTCTGAAATAGACGACTCTGAGATAGCGCGTTTTGAGTCTGTTTTACAGTCAAATGTTCAATTCACCCATAAAAGCCAACCAATATTTTATTTTTGAAGTTATACTTCTATACGCGCGCTCCACGTTGGAAATTTGTACGGAAGTGAATCGGTGAAATCATTACATATGTAAGATAATTATATATATATATATATATATATATATATATATATATATATATATAATATTATATATATATATATATATAATATTATATATATATATATATAATATTATATATATATAATATTATATATATATATACAGGGTGTCCCAGACTAATTTACCCACGCTATATCTCTTAAACGAATAGCGATTTTCGAATGAGACAAAAAGTGGTCTATTCTACTTGTAATACACTTAAATATGGCGTAGAAAAAAATCATCCCCTAAATATTAATCCCTTAGTTACAACCCCTAACTTTAATTTTTTTAATGGCACCCTGTATATTTTTTTGTAGTTTTGGATGTGGTCTTCTATCGTCTATTCAACAGATTTATTAAAAATAACTCTGAGATAGCGCGTATAATCAAGAAATCAATTTATTTTTTATTTTTGTTAATGAAGTGTCCCAGATTAATTTATCCAGGCTATATTTATTAACAAAATAGAGATTTTTTTAAAGGGACAAAAACTGGTCTATTCCATTTGTAATACACTTTAATATGGCGAAGAAAACATCATCCCCTAAATATTCATCTCTTAGTTACAACCCCTAACTTAAATTTTTTAATGGCACCCTGTACATTTTTTATAGTTTTGGATGTGGTCTTCTATCGTCTATTCAATCGATTTTTGTAAAAATAAAATGGGGTTGTTAAGTATCGAGAAAATATCAGTTTATTTTTTATTTTTGTTAAAATAATCAAGATAGCTTTAAAAAATAGAATAGAAAAGAAATATTATGCTTTATTAGTATAACTTCTTACGTGCGTACGAAGTACACAGTCTTTTTATTTAAACGTTATTTTTAATTTTTAAAAATTTAACTAACTAATATTATATTACATTAAATGTTCGAATTGTAACCCACCTGCTGCAACACACATTTCGAATCGTTCCAAAAGATTTCTGGTACATGTGGCTCGAATCATTTCTGGAGTAATTTGGCGACATGCTTGTCTTATTTTTTCTTTTAATTCCTCTAAATTTTGCGGTTTTGATTGACAAACAATATCTTTTATCGCTCCCCAAAAGAAAGAGTCAAGAGGTGACAAATCACATGAACGTGCGGCCCACATAATTTCTGGAGAGTTATTTGCTATCCAGTGGTTATCAAAACGGTTTTGTAGGTGGTCGCTAACGATTCTCGCATTATGTGGAAGAGCTCCGTCTTGTTGCCACCACATTTCTTGACACTCATGAAGAGGAATATCTTCTAGCAAATCGGGTAGAATGTTTTCTAAAAAGTCTAAATATCGAACACCTGTTAGAGTGCCGTTAAAAAAGTAAAGACCTGTAACACGGCCATTAAATAAACCGCACCACATATTTATACCCCAAATATTCTGAAATCTTGTTTCTATCATCCAATGTGGGTTCACGGGAGACCAATAATTGGAATTGTGATGGTTGACAACACCATTATTGTGAAATCTAGCCTCATCACTTCACAATATTTTTGATAAAAAAAGTGGATCATCACTGATTTTTAACATCATTTTTGCAATAAACTCAGGACGTCTTTGGTCATCACCAGGCTGTAACCCTTGAACTAGGTGCACTTTAAAAGGATGGTACTTAAAATATTTGAGAATTCTATGCACAGAACTTTTTGGAATGCCACATTCACTGGCGAGGGTTCTAACAGACACCTTGGGATTAAAATTAACATATGCTGGTACATTAATAAGGTTTTGGTTACATCTTACTGTGCGTTCAATTGTACCTCTTTTATTATCAGGAAAATGTCCCTGACTCTGAGATAGCGCG
>NW_027314584.1:0-13100 GCF_040954645.1 Diabrotica undecimpunctata | reverse complement strand
ACGCGCTATCTCAGAGTGATCTGACAAAACCTGCTGACATTTTTTTTTTTCAAAACTACGTTTGTTATGTCTAGAGCTTCGTACTCATAAATCATTTATTGTAACAAAATCTGCTGTCTTTTAAATACAAGTCTATGGATTTATTACGGTCTAACAATACCTACTCATAACAAAATATCAATTTAGTGGCGGCAATAACTGCTATCTGTCAGTTTGTCTACTGTCTGCATATTACACATACACATACTTAGGTTAACATTTTGTCCGTTAAAAAGTCATCGTGTATTCTATTAGTTAACTACTGGAAATTATACATACTAACTCAGTATACATTTAAAAACACTGGGGTAAGTAAGTTTGAATAACTTTAAATATAATTTTAACTAAAATGTTTTATCTAGTGCGATGTAGATAGCAGATATTGCAAAGAAAATTTTACTATTTTAATTGCATAATATTGGCCTCTTGAAGCTAAAGATTCAAAATATTTAGTTTCTAGAATATGTCAACTAAGAAGCTTAGTTTCATTAAAAACAAACCATCTCGGCTTCCGATCTAATTTCTTCTTCTAGAAAAATGACGATTCTATGTGTTAATTTAAAAACACGTTGTAAAAGTTTCCCACGTGATAGTCATCCTGCCTCACAACAAACTAATATTACCGAATGAACTGCACCCATGTCTATACAAAGTGTAGAAAAGATTTGAGTTTTCAAAGGTATAAGTTTTATGTAATTAACTACTGTTACAACCATAGTTAGCACAATATTAAGGCCTTGAGACATTTCTTTGGAGAGCTTTTCTGTTGATAATACAGATTGTCCATACTTATTTTACAAACGCTTGTAGACTTTGAAATTTTTCGGACATTGTACAAGTACCATCGGTACCTTATCAGATCACATATCAGTAGTAAAAGTAGTTCTTTTACTACTGATATGTTATCACACTGCCGAAAAACTGAGGGTAACACAAAGGCGAATGGAGAGATCAATGCTGGGCCTGACCTTGAAAGATCGCGTGAGAAATGAGGAGATACGCCGACGAACTGGCGTAGACGATATTATACTGCGAATCAATAAGCAAAAGTGGAGGTGGGCTGGACATGTTGCTAGAATGGAAGACGGAAGATGGACGAAGAGATTATTGGAGTTAAGACCAAGAGCCGACAAGCGAAGTCGAGGCAGACCACCTACCCGATAGACCGACGACCTAAGCAGAATAAAAACAAACTGGATTGCAGCAGCTAGAGATAGAGAGAACTGGAGACGTTTGGAGGAGGCCTATATCCAACAATGGATGTGAAAATGGGGCTGGATGATGTTGATGATGTTATCACAAAATCGAACGTAGGCAATAAAATGAGCATCTTTCTCATCAAGCTGCATCGAAAACAGCTTGTGGCGGAACTTTTCGAGTAGCTGATCCTGTACATCTTGAGCTATACCACTAATTCAATAAAAAACAGTATCATTTGATAGAGGTATAGACTCCAATTTTTTGGCAAAATTATCTCCAAACATAGTTTCTACAATTTTAATTTCAGCTGGCAAAATAAGCTCTTTACCAATAGTGTGAGGTCTTCTACATTTGGCTATTTGATATAAGACTTTATAAAAGGCAGGTAAAGCTTTTTCATAAACAGTCAAAGTTTTTTTCAAAAAATAAAATTTTTGCTTTTCATGTGATTTTAATTTTAACTCTAAGAATTCTCGGGGTTTGTTAACATAATCACTATAATGCGTTTCCAAATGTCTTTAAAGTTTATAAGAATTCATGCTGTCCGTTGCTATAATTTTTGAGCAAATGATGCACAGAGGCCTTACTTCTTCATTTACTTCAGTAAATGTAAACCCAAAAGTTAAGTATTCTTGAAAATATTTTCTTGATTTTCTTGTTGGAACCACTTTCACCTGTGCACTTATTGATGCTTCACTAGTATCGAGTCTCGCTTTATGCCCAGTTTGGCGCGAATCAAAAATTATTTATGATTTTGTATAAATTTATATTTAGTGCTTGGAATAAACACGCAAACTACAGCATACTCATTCACAATAAGTTTTACAGCAAGCAAGCAAGCAAGCAACTAAGCAATTTAACTCAACCTGAGAGACTTGCACACTCCTTAAGTATGACATGAGGGTAATACAATTCATTGGAGCAAGGAGGATTAACTCGTGTTAACAGTAACCCAGTTCAACCCGCCCCAATGCTACATACCATTTACTACCACCCCACCACCCGATATAGAGCTCTAATGAGATAGAGAAGGACTGACTCGACTAAGACTGGTCAGAACTCATGAGATTCATGCGGTCGAGAATGTTTGAAATACTCGTGTAACGGGATTTAATTAAGCATCAGATCCAAGTAATCTTTTTTAATAACGTGACACACATTTGCGAAAATATATTGTTTGTTTACGACATTGAAAATATCGTTGTAACGAGGACACACTCTGACCTAGTGAAATTTGCAATGTAACAAACGTATTATATTAACAAACTCACGTGTATTAAATAGCTGGAGATCACGGAATTATTAGCATTATCATTATTGTTAAGAATAAAGAATCAAGAGAATGGTCGAGGTTAATATTGTCAACGTCAACTGAGTACTATCTAGTATTGTACTTAGATAACTAATAAAGCAAATCATGAGTATCTAGTGTGTTTTAAATAAATGTACCATACGATACTATAAGTGAAGCTTATTTATTACACTCGGAAATTCTCGGGAAGAGAGTCATCGGTTCCAAATTGGTGTTGCCACATATCAATAAATTTACTTATTCTCAGTAATTTGCAAACTAAAGTTTTACTGTAAATTTAGCATCAAAATACTTAAAGTACATTATTATTGCGTATATATTGTTATTGTACGATAGTATGAAACGGTGAAAATCTGACTTCTTACTCGTAGAAATCAACATAAAAATGAAACTGGCTTGGGCATATTTTGCTAAAAATGCAGTTATATTTAAATCCAGGATGCCACTCTACCTGAAGAGAAAAGCATTTCATCAGTGTATACTATCTGCCAATAAAGACATATGGCTGCGAAACTTTGATGCTAAAGAAAGGGATAATAGCGGAACTTAAAATCACTTAAAGGTCAATGAAGCGATCCATGCTAGGTATAACAAAGAAATATTGAAAGAGAATAGAATAGATCAGACATAAAACCAAGGTCACTCATTAAATCCACATAATTAAATCTTTAAAATGGTAGTTGGCGGAAAATTTAGCGAGAAATTTGGACAGAACACAGGAATCTAACATGGCTTGGAACTGGAAGAGAACTAAAACCAAAAAGTTTACAATATACACCAAAATTTCAAGAATTAACGAATAGTTAATTAACTATTAGTTAATTAACAGTAAACTAATTGTTTGATTCCTAATTAAATTAGTAATTTATACTTATTAAAATTTTACAAAAAAAAATAGCTTAGGAACAATATCCACCAAAAACAATATTATAATCTCCCACTTAAGCATCGGAAGACAGTCAAAGATAGACATATATCAGACAATAATAGCTTATTTAAATACTTAAAAGTTACGAGTAGTATCTAATTAAAGATTATTTCAATAACGAACACGAGGTGAGGTCACAAATTATTAATAATGTAAACAGTATGATTGATATACCTACATATTTGATTTAAATTGTCAATATCAATTCATTTAATTATAAATTAGCAGTCATTGTGTATCGTCGTTTAAATTATTATTTAAAATCACTTATATTTAAGTAAAATTGTTAATTAGATATTAAAAGGCTACAATATAGATATTTATATAAAATTAAAGACTAATATATTTATTGGCAATCAACCTTATACAGTGATGAGTGTCTTACCACCCGGCTTTTTAACGTAAGAGATAGAAAACACCACTAACGATAGTCTCACACCTTTAGACGTTAGATTCGAGCTAAATCACCTCGGTCATAATAATTATGAGTAACGTCGAATGTGTAACGTATTTCCATTTTTTAATTTCGCATAAAGTAAAAACTGATTAACCACAATAAAACAAAAATGTGTAGTGATTATTTAATCTAAAGTTTTAAATTATTAACCAAGAATAATTTCTACTATGATTTGAGGAGTGGATTCGTGGTAAGAATTGGATATTGCGATACAGACATCGCAGACGATTAGAGAAACATGTGGGCAATGAAACATGTGGACATGTAGACAAAACCCACATGTGGTTTTCTTTTTTTTTTTTTTAATAATTTGAAATTATGCAAAGATCGTTTTGCTTTGAGTCACTAAACAAAACTAAACAAAAACTAAAGTTAAAACAAAAAGTCTTATTGACAAAATAGTATCGTCGTACTTTTGAAAATAAAGTAAAAACTTTTAAAGAATGTTTAAATAAGTAAAAATTCTACAAAAATAAAAAAATATCCGTGGCCACTAATCAATCGATTAGGAAAAGTCGCATTGAGATATTCACTGATGATGCGAGAATTATGTGCAGGACAACCATCGTGTTGAAATCATATGGAATCGAAAGGTATTGGTAAATTACAAAGGGCTGGGACAATTTCATTTTGCAGAAGTTCCAAGTATTTCCGCCCAGTCAACATACCGTCTATAAAAAATGGACCAATGACATGATTCCCTATTATGCCTCCCCAAACATTTACTTTTCGAAGACGCTGGGTACGAGCGACATAAATCTGACGAGGATTTCCTCGAGATCAATACCTAGCATTGATTGAATTGTGACGGCCATGCAATGAAAACGTACATTCATCGGTGAACAAAACGTTCTTTAAAAAATGTTCATCTCGATGTGACATTTCCATTGCAGTTTGACAAAATTCTAAACGTCTATATTGATCCCCAGGGAATTGTTCGTTGGATTTATGAAGTTTATAGGGACGGTATCGATGTCTTTACAAAATTTCACCTACTCTAAATCTTGGAATTCCACATTGTTCTCCGAGACGAGGTGTTGATTGGGTAGGATTTTGCTCAATACTTGCACAAATCAAAGTGTCCCTTAGTTCCAAATCTGGATTTACCTCCCTTCGTCTGCGAACTCCTCTTGGATCGAACACGGATCCATAAGTAAAAAAATTACGTATAATAGACTGAACTGTTGATCGTGCTGGAGCCGGCCTATTTGGAAACATATTTACAAATTGTTGTCTAATCATGTTGTCTGATAATCCATTCACATGTCAGACAACAATTTGCACTTTTTCCTCGACCGTTAAAATCCTTTTCACGAATTGTTTTTTTAATAAAGTTTCTGTTTACCGTAAAAAACACTTCTCGATGTGTTATTATTTGATAACTTGAAGGCTTGATGATTTGGATAGCTATAAAGCAGGTAGCTGTTCGCACGCATCCATTCCAATGTCGTCAATTGTTTTGAAAATCATTACCTGTACAGAGGAATTGATAATAACACTGAGAATTTAGTGATGGATTTGATATTAAACAGTCTTCAATGGATTATTTTCCATTCACAACTGAAGACTGTAAAACTGGAATTGAATTTGAAATATTTTGTATTTCTATTTTATAACATTTAAATAGGAATAAATTGTAAATAATGAGTTTTTCGAAAACTTGTTACCTAATATGTATCATATTTTCTATTATTTTTGATTGAGTTAAACAAAAATTTTACCCTTGGTGTGAATTGAACCCCAGTCTTCTTATCGATAGACAACGTCTCTAACTATTACACCAATTCTAGATACAATAATTGTTTTCGGACTGATCATACCTATTTAGTTAAGTCAAATATTTCAGTTGAGTTATTTTTAATATTAAATAAACTTAAAGATTTATAATTTAAAATCGCTACTAATTAATGTTTTTTACTATAATATATCTTAATATATTTAATCATTTTTTCTAACATCAGAAATTATTTAAATTAAATATTTTCGAGGTCATCTGTATATTTATGACTGAAGTCAAATAGACACGTCTAATAACTAGCCTTATCTCGTACTATCTCACAACTTAATCTGTCTTCTATCCTTTCCGCTATTTTGCCGGGTGGTAAGACACTCATCACTGTATATAGGCTACTAGCTAGACTTCGTAAACATAAGTATCCCAGATTTTATTAATGATATTACTATGTCCTGATCCAACCATCACGTTACTCAGATTTCCTTGGTCTATATTTTCCTATTCCTGCCTCCCCCATACAACTCTGCGTACAGCAGGACGGTTTAATGGAACAATTACATTCAATGAATCCATTACACTTTGCTTAGTTTTGAGAATGGTACGTTTTTGTATTTGGCGTCTGGCTAATATTAAGGTAGTTATCTCTCTGTTGGGTTTTCGTTCTATCTTCTGGATAAAAGAGAAAACTAGAGTCACCACTGCCTGTGGCTACTTGCTTATAATTTCCCAATAGTCGTGCGTATATCACACGACTCCTCAACATGCAGTCTACCCATCTGTATCTTCTTTTTGTTTTTTTCTTTTAGATAACTCGCTTTTATGATTGCTTCTTAAAAAGTGTTGTCGAATGCTTCCTTTGAACCAAGAAATATACTTAAGATCACCTTTTCGTTTTCCAAAACATACCCCACCCCCTGGTCGAGATGGTTCAGTGCAGTTTCCGTAGAGAGTCCTGCTTGATTCGCAGACTGTGCTAACGTTTTTCAAAAGACTTTAGTCTGAATGGATTCCTGTATGGTTTTTCCAGGATTTGATTCAAGCTCACATGTTTTTGTGTTCACATGTATCTCAGTTTTAAGCTAGCCTGTAGTATTATACTTAATTTTTTGTACAGAAACTTATTTTAGTTCCGCTACAATTTTTATTTGCTGTTCTAGTGGTATCAATTTTGATTTAGACTTAGGAAAAGTTCTTTAAGTGTCTTTTAACCATTCTAAATGTATTTATATTTTGAGCTATAATATTTTATGAGGGTCCTTTATAAAATAAATTTATTAAACCTGGATATTTATGCAGTCTGTCGTATCTGCACTCGATGCCTTCTCCACGATTTTTTTGTCCTTATCAGATCCTTATTATTTTCAGTAAGAGTTTCAAAATCGCCGTATTTACCTAATCTTCTGGGCAAGTTCAATTTTCTTTCAAAAACAAGAATTAACATTAAACTCATTGGGCTTCCGTGTTAAACCGCGTCGATTATCACGATTATTCGCTTCCTAGGTACTTACACTGCTGCGTTAATAGTGATGCGGAAAAGCATTTAAGAATGCCAATCATAAACAACTAATAGGTGTTCGAGGAAAGAAAGGTATTAACGACAAGAATGTTCGGATTGTGTCAAAACCATACGGTCAAACAGCAAGGGCAAAAATATTGACAAGGCTGGAGAGAAAGATATTGACGTAATGGACGCCATGAACAGTATTTATAGGGATATATTTATATGTAAAGGAAGATAAAAGGTGACTTTCTTCTTTGACGTAAGCAATGGTTTAAATAATGCTTTCTGGAAGACTATTGTCACTACTGTGCGATTTGAGAATATGTCCATATCTGCAGAACTTGGTCAGGTACTACTTCACAAAGATTTAAATCAAGATTGCGAAGAGTAACTCTACAAAGATTACGGCGAAAGTGTCACAGGGTTTTATTTTTGGGTTACTGCTTTGGAGTATCCTGTACAATTAGATTTTGGAGACTGACATTGGTATACTGGCAATAGCATATGCAGTTAATCTGGTTGTCCTGGTGGAGCACAACGAAAACTAGTAAATCATTTGTAGTAACAACCGAGCCATCCACAAAGTAAAGACGTGAATGGGAAGCATGCTGGCGTCCGAGAAAACTATGATTCTTAAAAGTCCGAAGGCTAGATATCGTATAGTTTTTGTATTGGAGAAAGAAGGGATCTTTTCGACCAAAAAGGTAAAGTACTTGGGAGTAATCCTAGATATAAGACGCACTTTTGGTAAGCACGTTAAATACGTCGTTTAGAAGGCACATGAGATGACTGTGGGATTGACAAAGACTATGCCTAACGTGGGATTGAACACTGCTAAAATGAAAATTTTATTGGAAGTGATTTACTCTACTCTGCTGTACTCTAAATGGAATCGGTATTTTACCAAGTGCTTATCATCAAGAAATGTATGAGAAAGGACGCTAGAGAAAGCCTAAAGAAAAGCACTATTAAGGGTAGCACGTGCATACATAACATCAGCGGTTTATATACAAGGGATTGTGTGCTACCCGTTCACCTCATGGTGAAAGAAGGGGCGAAATTATCCTTAATGGGATACGGCCTAGTACGGTCTGCAGAAGATTTACCAATTTATGAGAAGACAACTTCTCATACAAAGGAATTGTCTTTAATAATATGATTTATCTCTAGCTATTTTTACTATTCTATTCTTTCTTTTATATTATAATTATAGGTTAGTTCAAATCATTTTTCTTTTTTAGATCCACTCATTTATTTCTTTAATTTTGATCTTTATTTCCCCGCTTTGCCGCTTAATGTTTATGTGGTTTTCTACAAAGTATTTTCTTTTTATTTATTACAATAGTCGTTTTTTTATATTTGTATTATCTAGTGTTTCATTACTGTTCTGATCAAAGATGACAAAACTTGTTTCTCCAAATAAAATTTCCCAAACATCCAGATATTCTATCTACTTTTGTAGTTTCTTGTCAAACCACTTTCTTGATTTAGTTAATAGTTTAATTACTATATAGTCAGTAACCATTACCAACTAAATTATCTTGTCTTAATTTGAGTGCCACTATGGACAAAGAAAATCTGTCCATGGGGCCTTTTTTTTTCTCAATTTTTAAATGAAAATAACCATAAATAATTTTGGCCAATAGATGTAATATATTTACAAATTTCGACTCGCAAAGATTTACGTCACGGCGCGAACGTTGTTTACATTATCGGATCGGTTCAGTTGTTGTTAAACTTTTGGTGAGTAAAGATGTTTATTTTTCAGTAAGAACAGCAACGTTTAGAAAAGTTACTGCAAGAATGTTTTTGCGACGAAGAGGATGTGAATGATTTTGAACCCGACGGAACATCAGATAAATTTGAACCTGAATCAGAGAACGAGTCTGACTCTGATAAATCAGAATATTAGCCATGCAAGAAGAAGAAAGTTTTAACAAAAATGTGTGGCTCAAAACGCACTGCCAATTTACACGAAGTGAACTTAGGGGCATCGACATCTAGTGAAATTATCAACCCAGTTAATAAACCACAACACAATATAGCAGATACCATTGAAACTGTTATTCAACAAATGCAGGTTTTCTCATCAAGTGACGAAGAAGAGGACCAACAAGTTACTAATGCTACATATGTCTGGGAGCAGTTAGTGGAATTTCCTGAAGAATTTGATTTTGTAGGAAATGAAAATGGTACTGGATTTCGAGCGGAATTGTATGAAACTATGGACAATAAAACTTCATACGATTTTTACAAATTGTTTGTAAATGAGGATATCATAAACTTAATATTAATAGGTAAAAATAATTGTTTTGGATTTTTTAATTATTTTCTACTTTTAGGTGACTGACACTAATCGCTATGCTGACAAGAGATTCGAGAAAACGATTATCCTAATTCTCGCTTAAAATTCTGGAAACAAGCAAACTCAGATAAAATAGAAAAACTATTCGGATTGATGCCTTGGATGGGTTTATGTCCATTTCCTGAAGTGAGGAGCTATTGGTCCGAGACCAAAATATATAGTAATTTCATATGCAAAGTTATGCCTCGCAACAGGTTTCAACTTTTACTCAAGATGCTTCATTTCAGCAATAATGCAATTTTGTCAGACGACAGGTTGCAAAAACCGACGCCCCTATTAGAAAAATTGGGAATTACATTTCAGAGCTCGATTGTACCTTTATAAAATAATGTATCGATGAAAACGTTAGTTCGTTTAGAGGACGGCTAAAGTTTTTACAGTATATCGATTGCTTAAGTGCAAACGTCGTATCCCCAATAACCACAATTGTTCAGGGCAAACAAAAAACTTTCTGGTTTTATGAGAACTTTATATGCAATTGATTTTATGATTTTATGTTTCAGTTTAATCATTTCTAACTCATTTTCGTAAACATGTATAATTTTGACTTTTGTTTTCAAAAACGTAGTGGGTTACGACATTTGGTACTCAAATTAATTGTGGTATACTACCTTATAAATAATACTTTCTAAGCACTTATCAACTTACCATTATTCTAAAATATACGAAAACAGAGATTATAATCCTACCTATTACAAATTAACATTATTTTCATATTAAAACAACTAAAAATTATTTATTTTTCTTCTTCTTCTTCTTTCTAAAGAAAAACCTCTTTACCTCCAATGGTAAAACTTGTGTCAGTTCTTGCAGATGATCATATTTTTGCTTAGTTATGGGAATCCTACGTTTATATAATTGTTGTTTGATGAAGGGTCCAATTGAACAATTGTTTGGCCTTTGCAGAAGTGGTGTATAATTTTCTTGTTCGTAGTCTGTTTTATAATAGATAATGCCATCTGGGCCATACCGCAGATATTTCAGATCAATAACAGTAGGATCACCGGTTTTTCGGCAGGTCTAATAGATGGATATCTGAAAGTATCTCTAATATCAAAGTTGATAAAGAACACGTGGGTTAGATAGTGAACTAAAAAAGGGGAAGGATTTTTTCTAGCTTCTCTTATGAAAATGGGGTATTGACTTGGAAGATGAATTTCTCGTCCTTTTAACTTCCTTTCTATCAAACCGTGAGCGAATCAACTTCCATTTAGGTGTGACCTTTTTCCAAAAATTTTGGAAAAATGGTCACACCATGTTCCACTGCAAAATTAAGAAGTGCGTTTGCTATTACAACATTCCGATTTTGGTAGCCACATCCGTCTGAATAAATTATCACCGGTTTTTTCTCGACAAGGCAAAATTCCTCTAAGTGCTTTATTATACAGGTAGTGAATGTCGATGATACAAGTTCGCCTTCTGCTTCGTTCCAGCAGTAATTTACACAATTATGATCATTTAATTATAAATAGAAAAATTGTGGACTTGCAATTTGCTTTTGAAATAGAGTTTGCTGGCATATAACATTGGACACAGCTTAACTGCCTGCACATCCATCGTGAACACATAACATTCTTTTCGTGATGCAGCGTCCTTATCCTTTCCCTTCTCACTTCTGGCAAGTTCTTTTCTTTTCATGTGATGCCTGTACTCTTTTTCAGATATTTGCTCTACTTTGTAAGAACAACAATATCGCACTGATCCTTTTTTGGTTGATGAATAAAATATTATTTCAGTCAATGTTGCCATGAAGGCACAGATAGACAGTGGTAACCTTAGTTATTCCTCCCAGTGTTTTTTGTATAAATCGTAGACCTCCGTTTTATTTTTGAACGATTCCTGCAAGTATAATTTTTTAGTATTTGCTCTGCAGTAATGTGATGGTAATTTTGGGATTGAGTTTATAAATTCTATCATCAAGTCTTTTCGTTCGTTGTTCTTTTGCTGTCCATTGGTTTGCTTTTTTTTATTTCTTTACATTTTGGCATCCATGGATAGTTTTATTCATCACCCAATCTCTAACTGATCTTTCTTTCATTCCTAGAGTACTTAGAAATATTTTCTTGCAGACTTTCAATTTTACATTTCCCACTTGAAAATGATAATAAAAGGTTCCTTGTCTTCTAGAGTCAGTCTGAACATAGCATCTTTTCTTCTCTTTATAATTTACAAGCGACCTTACATACTTATTTTTGTTCTCCCAGTTTAATTTCCAAAACTCGTCAAATATTGCCCTCCTTACTTTTTATTTTATTACAAAACCTCGCGAGCGACTTGCATTCACATACAACTTCTAATTTCCTAGCAGTCCTCTTCACTTCATTTCCTTGCTCATCTTTCATAGTAGATTTATATTCTTTCCCCTCCATTCTTTTAGTTTCTTATTAATTTCTTTCTTCCATGTCGATGTGTTTTGTTTTCCTTTTCTTTCTCCTTGATACATCTCTTTGTTACAAAAATTTCATCCTCGCTATTATGTGCATCTGTATAGCTATTGTCTGTTTCATCTGGTACAATATCGCTCGGTATTCATATCATTTCCTCTTTACATCACATTCAAACATTAATGTTGCATTACTTCCATTCCCATTCATTTTCTTCTTGCAATTCTTCCTGTAAAACAAACATTATTTGATACCGAGTTTAACACTTTCATAATGATTGTCATTTCCCTGTGCCGTCGCAAATTTAGAGTAATCTCGATCATCCGAATTTAAAGTAATCTCACTAATATCACACTGTATTCTATTAAATTATTGGCTGTAAGATTGATGTCTTTAATATTATTGGAATCTCATCCAACATGACGTGCTGGTCAATAGATTCATCTATTAATATAGGGCTCAAGTAGTTGAAGAAGGTTCATCTGAGTTTGAGAGGTCGCTACTTTTAATAATCCCTTGATTACCAACCGAGGTTTTATTTTGTGTATCTGAGTTAATAGCTGCGGTAAGAGCCATAATTTTAGCTGTTCGGTCTGACCTCCTAAAAATACCAAACAACTAATAAAAAATGTTTCCACAATATAACAATGTACTAAAACGGTAATTTCACGATCAACGTCGCATTTAGTGCGAAACACAATTTAAAATTAGGTACTATCATAAAACTCTAGTCAAAGCATTGAAACACAAATTTCAAATAATAATAAATAATAAAACAATAAAATGCTTCAAAACTAGTAAAAAAATATTACAGTCCCAAAAAATCGAAATACCTATAGGTTTTGTGATATAATAATAATTTACAAAATTCGTAAGCCTAACATATAGATTATAAACAAGGAAGATGTAAAATGTCGTATCCCACTAAACATGTTATTCTCCACTTATTTTAAGGTCAAGGAAAAAACCATTAAATATTTTATCATAAACTAGACATGACAAACTATTTTGCACTGTAAAATGCTATAACTAATACAAATTACTTACCCAATAATTTTTAAAAATACTGCACTATACCAAGACGCACTTGACTCTTGAAAACGCATTGACAAACTGTGGCTTACGACGTTTACAATCTAATCAATTGCTCTAGCGCTTGACTACTGAGCTAGGAGTCGC
>NW_027314583.1:0-13104 GCF_040954645.1 Diabrotica undecimpunctata | reverse complement strand
ACGCGCTATCTCAGAGTATACTATCCACCATCAACAGTTATTTCTTATCTAACAAATTAGTTTTGAATGAAGAGAAATCAAAGTATATGATTTTCACGTCAAATAATTTATTAAACCATCAAGCCACTATAGAAGCAGCAATAGATAAAACAGACTGCACGAAGTTGCTGGGAGTACTTCTAGACAGTAATTGTAAATGGTCAAACCACATTTCTAATTTGAAATCCAGATTAAGTAGCGCATGATACGCATTGAGAATTCTTTCACGTCTCTTTCATACATCAATATTAAAAACAGTATACTTTGCCCATTTTTACTCAATAGCCAAATATATCATTGAAGTCTGGGGTTGTACCTCTGAATTAGAGCAGATATTCTTACTTCAGAAAAGAGCTATTAGGATAATGTTTAAAATGAAATTTAGAGATTCTTGTAGAGGCATCTTTAGACAAAACAATATTCTTACAATTCCTGGTTTGTATATATTTTCGTGTATAATGTATTTACATAGAAAAATTTATGAATTTAATAAATTTCAATTTAACCATGCGTCGGTATACTGCGAAAACCAGATAAATGAAAAATTTTAAAATATTGAGTTAAGTATACCAAAATTCTCAGCTTTTTCCGCTCTACATACAGGTAAAACCCAGTAAATATTCAGTAAAAAGGTGATAAGTGTCTTTAGTACATTTTACGTGTATGATTTATTAAAATTTCTCTCTCATATCGACTAGTAAAAACCTTTAAGTACACTTACTTCATTCTACCTGAAAACGGGTTGAGTTAAAATTTGGAAATGGTTACTAAGCTAAACCCATAAATGATCTTTATAACACATACACAGATAGAATAACTGAAGACAGCAGTTCAATTCTTGATGATTCTGAGAACAATATAGTCTCAATGATGGAATCCATTTTTGATAGTGACTTTTCAGATGTGGACCCCACATATCAGCCAAGTGAAGAGGGATCGCTCTCTCTAGGAAGTCTATATGATTTACACACTTTGATAGCCTAAATGATGAGAAAAAAGATACTGAAATAGGTGCACCCACGAACAATTTAGTGTCAACTGAAATAGCTAGGTGGATATTAAATCTACTTCTTGACAAAGTATGGAAAGGCGTACGTCCACTAAAACGTTGGAGAAAAGCTAACCCCAAAGGTTGGGTAATAAATGTCGCAAAAAGGAGGCGTGCTGAGGGTTTGCCTTATAAGATAAAAAAAAGACCATAGACCAGCAATGCCAAAACCAGTTAATTGTTCAGAGTGCTTTTACAAATATGCCAGTTATTTCAGTGAAGATTACAGACAAAGACTATGTCGTGATTATTGAAAGTTAGAACATATAGGCCAGAAACATTTTCTTATTGCACGTATTAAAACGGAGCCACCAAAGAGAGTCGTTGCAGTTCGTTGAAGTTTAAAAAACCACGTGCATTTTCCAAAAAGTGTTACTTTTCTTTGAATGGTCAAGACATACAGGTATGTGAGAAATTTCTTTGTAAGACACTTTGTATATCAGCGTCGTTAATACAAGATGTTATAAGAAAAACTGATATTCTAGGCTGTGATGCAGATACGGATAAAAGAGGCAAGCATACACCGCCAAATAAAACAAGCAGTCAAACCCGAAAAATCGTGAAGGCTCATATTGAGTCTTTTCCAACCATGGGCCCACATTATATTCGCCAAAGTTCAAAGCGTAGATATTTGGATAAAAATTTAAGTATGTATAAGAAAAATATAATAATAATATATAATATATTGACACTGATGATGGAATGCTTATTCCGAAAACGTTTTGTCTTTTTAACATAGCCCGACTGGGTTTTTTATATACCTTTTTATAAAGGATTTTATTGGAAAAATTTTTATTACATGGTATACAGCCAACTACAGGAACTTAGTTTCCTTGTGGATTATGAGAAAAATGTACCAACTTTTTATAAATGACTATGAGCAGAAGAAACTGGAAGGTCTTAGCGAAATTACATATCGAAGAATATTTTCTAACGACTATAATTTAAGGGCTAATCCAACTGACAAATCGGATTTAGAAGACAGTTACAGAGAACATCAGAAAAGAAAAGAAGTATGTAATCTTAAAAAACAAAATGATAAGAAAAGATCTAATGAACAACAGGATTTTGTTTCAGTTACTTTCGATCTACAGGCCGTACTACAGATTCCAAGTGGATTGACTAGAAAACTATATTATTCTCGAAAATTATGTGTCTACAATTTGTGTGTATATGAAGCCGCATTACCAAATGCAGCTTACTGTTTTGACTGGTCAGAAATTAACGGTAGACAAGGAAGTTCTGAAATAGAAAGCATTATACTCCACTACTTATCAAAATGTGTTCCAGAATATGTAAGTGAAATAGGTTTATTTTCTGATACCTGCAGAGGACAGAATCCGTTTAAATATTATTGAATACAAATTTTTAGAGTCTGGACATTCCTATATGGAAGTTGACTCTATGCAGAGTAGTAACGAAACCGCTAAAAAACACAGATCTATCTATGGGATGCCAGATTACTTGTCTGTTTTTCAAAATGCAAGAGGAAATAAAAATATCAAGGTTGATGATAAAAAAGTATGTATAGAACCATACAAATGTAAAGAATTTATATACTACGACTTTTATGATTTAAAAAATTTGTCACACACTTTAATTAAAAACCGGACAAAAGACCAAAACGGCGAAAAAATAATGCGGTTGAAGATAAAAAGAATGAGATTCGTGAAAGGAGAGACAAACAGAATCTATTTTAATTATGACATGTCAACAAGCTTCAATTATTTCCTTACTGATACTGCACGGCAGTGCAGTCAACAAGAAAAAAGCACGCCAAGTTATCAACTAATTCAAGCAATCTGGAAGAACTTAAGCGACCCTTTATGATGCCAATTAGCATAGCAAAAAAGAGATATTTGGTACAGCTATGTGATAAGGGAGTGATACCGGAGGAATATCACGGGTGGTATCGTAATTTGAAAACGGGAAATGATGTAATAGACACCTTGCCAGAGTCTGATTTTAGTGACGAATCGGACGAGGAAGCCTCATAATAATAATATTATTATTATATTCGAAATAAATTTGATTTATTCTATAAAACTGCCTGTCATTTATATAAACAATAACTATAACTACATACAGCTGTTAATAAAATTTTCAGGGAAAACCAGTTAAATGTCATAAATATCGACTAATACCTTAAAACATTGCTATTACCTAGTAAAAGCCTCATATCTCGATTACAAAACTGGACAATACTATACTTGGTTTATTATATTTATGTTAAATATGTTATTTGAAGAGTAATTGATTTATTTAGATTTACAGGTAAAACCAGGTAAGTGATAGCATTTCCAACTTAAATTTAGGATTAGTCAGATAGGTGTCTCAACTTTTTCAAACTAATGATAGAATATCATTTCAGATATATGCATCTTTCACTAGAATACCTAATATCAAAAACAAGCTGACTGCTTAATTCACAATATAAAACTAAACTTTAAAAACGTTTTTTCTCGATTTCGGTATTCCGACATTTACCTGGTTTTCGCAGTATACCGACGCATGTTTATTCAACAAGATTCAGAGACAATCTCTTTATGCTTCACAACATCGTTCTGTTTTGTTAGAAGGTAGCACAGATTATGCAGCCATAAGTTTCTTTAACAAATTACCAATAGATATACGAATGAATTTACATCAGCCAAACTTTCGGAGGTGTGTACATCAATACATTTGTGAGCTAGAGCCATATTCTAAAAATAACTTTTAAGTATGTTTTATCGTGTTTATTAATTTATACTTTTAAGATGTATGTCTGTAACTTTGACTTGTCTCATACATGTACTTTGTATAATGTCGCATGTGATCAATAAATTTGACTTGACTTGACTTAAAAACTCTTTTTTCTATAAAAAATGGTTTGACAAAAAAGTATTTTAGCACAACAAATTCTTTAATAGTTTCTTTCTGAATGTATAGCCAATGTTGTTTATCTAATTAAAGTACAATTAATGCTAAAATATTGCCTTGAAGGTGTAATAATTCTGACTTACTCCCGGCACATAATTATCAAAATCAATAGCGCACAAGTAAACGTATTCGAATGTCATCAATATCGGCCTGTATATCCGCCATAAAGTTTCCCTAATTTGATCCCTTAAAGCCCAATTTAACCGTTCTAGGTAGGAATTCGGAATCCCAGCTAATAGGAATTATTCGAGAAAGTTTACAGTGATATTCGACTTCCCTCTAATTGAATTCCATTGTATGTTAAATTCGTTTTAAACCCCGGCTAAAGCCGAAACTTATAAACCGTCTGCAGCTTATGCCTTTGAGATAAAAGTTCGTCTATTTTCAAGAAGTTAACTAATTTTAAGAACACTCCTTGCATTCCGAGGAATCATCGGAATTCGTTCGTGTTCGGGGCGCTTGATTAAAATATTTTTCGTTTTTGCCACGAACAAGTTCAACTTCCTGCCTTCCCTCAGGTCAGACGCTATTTACTTAACCGGCAAAAGTTTACCTGCTGAAGAAAGAATACGTTGTTTCATAAAGTTTTTGCATTCAGATGCAAAAAACTTTAATTGCGTTAAGATTATGGAGAGAGTTGCCAATTCTTCTCTAAAGTTTTAATAGTTTCGTACGTTAAATTAGGTGTAAAATTTACTTTTCGGATATTTATTTTATTTTGTGAAAAAACTAACTTACTGTAAACTTTTATAATGTTATATGCTTATATAATCATATAATCCTAATGTATAATACTTATTATAGTACTTATAGGGTCATGTGTTCAACAACGAACAATCAAAATTGTTTAGATCAGTCCCCTTTTAACCTAGAAACACGAAATTGTACGAGTATCAGAAACACATATTTGTAATCTATTACACATAATTTATGATTATCAATAAAGATTAATGTTTTTGAGTTATTATGCTTTTCTTCTTTTAAGTGTCTTTGGTTCATTGTGTCCCACGGGTGATACACAATGAACTAAACTCTAATTTCACTATTTGGGAGAGTGAGTCATCGTTTGAAGGCGTAGAAGTGGGGAAAGACGTATGAAAATCCAGTGGCGTACACTCACTTTTATTTCAACGTGAATTATATTATGTTGTTTAAATATTATTGTTCAAAATAGGCCACAATATATTTATCTGCAGGTTTTTACTGAAGTGTCCATCTCTATATCCAAAGACCGTTTTCAAAGATATAAATTATAGTTATATTTATTTTATTTGTTTATTATTATATATTCTTATATTATTTTCTTTTTTTTTTCTTAACTTTAAAAACGGTCAGTGTAATAGAGATCGAAACGTCAGTAAAATAAACATGTAAATAGATGTATTGTGGCTTATTTCCAACATTTTCCCTAAAAATACGGAATGCCATAAGCAAAACGCCACAGAAAAATAAATATTGCTATCATTTGTATATTTGAAAACGATCTCTTTATATAGAGATCAAAACGTCAGTAAATTAAACATTTCAATTAAATATATTGTTACTTATTCCTAACATTATTTCTAAATATACAGAACGGCAAGCAAAAAGCCATAGAAAAATAAATATTACTATCACTTGTATATTTGAAAACGATGTCTTTATATAGAGATCGAAAAATCAGTAAATTAAACCTATAAATAAATATTTTGTGGCCTATTCCATACAGTCTCCTAAAAATACAGAATGCCACAAACAAAAAGCTATAAAAAACAAGTAATTTTGCAGAAAGCGTACTGATGCCACCAGGCTGTCGCGGAAGTTACGCTAAAACGTCTTTTGACGTGACCCGTCCTTAAAGAGTTACACAATGAAATTTTTTTAAAACAAAGACAGTTTCCACACCACCCGAGAGGTATGTCTTGTGGCGCGTCACTTTTTTTTAAATGGGTGTTCGCCAAGAGCCATACTGTCCCATTAAATAAAATAAACAAAACACTTAAATAGTATAAAACAAAACAAAATAAAATCCTATAAAACAAAATAAAATTCTATAAAAACAAAATAAAAATAATTATGGATGTAACAAAACATTATACTATTCTATTTAAACACAACCACTATACACACTCACTATGTTCTTCTCGTTTTTTTTTTGTTTTTGGTTTTTTTATGCTGATGTTCCTACTAAACTATTAGAAAATATTATTCGCTGTCTAAATCTGAAAATGCAGTGCTGCTATCGCTGTCATTATCTTTACCTGGTCTAATTATAATTGGCTCTAGTAAAACTTTGATATCAGTGTCAAGTTCCCACATACGATATTCTTCTTTAATTATGTGACCTATACATTTAGCCCATTTCTCTGGAGTTACATGGAGGATTGCTTGAATCAAAAGTTCTTTAACTTCGTTTAATTTGAGCGTTTTGTTATTGAGTACTACTTTTCCTTTCACTTGCGCCATACTTTGACACCATATTCTTTTGCAGTTTCATCCACAACATATTTAAGATATTCACTTTTCCTTAACCGTGCAATGTCAAGTAGTTGAATTTTGAGCATTGATTCTTCGTATGCAATCCCCTTTTCTGTAAGCCATTCTTGAATTCTCCCTTTCCGCCATGCCGTCGTCGGTAATTGTTCTAGTCTGCGGCTATGATATGGCGCATTGTCCATAACAACCACAGACATTCCAATTGTGGTAAGATTCTCTTAAACCAGCGCTCAAATACTTCGGAAGTCATTTCTTTATGATAATCACCTGTTTTTTTCCACTCAAATTGAAGCAAACCATCATCAAGGAACCCTGTATCACTTCCTATATGGGTGATGATTAAACGCCGTCCCTTTCCTGATGAAGCTTTTAATCCTGTAGACCAGCCTTCTATAAATGCTTCGCGTTTATTTTTGACATTTAAATCTTGCCAAACTTTTCCAACTGTATGACCTTCGTTAATCCAGGTTTCATCCAAATAATATATTTTGTGTCCAGTGCTGCGAATTTTTCGTATTTTTTCTAAATATTTTCTTCTCCACAGAATAATTTCATTTTTTTAATATCATACTTTTTCTGTTGCGTTTTACATATCGAAAGTTCATTTCGCGCATGGTTCTGATTAAGACCCTACGAGATATCTTGGATAAAGAGTCATCGTTTTCGAGCTCTTGAGAAATTTTTTTCAGTGTTGGAATTTCACTCCGAAAATAAAATGAATGAATTTTTCGACGTATAATATTCCTTGTCTCGTCATCGAAAACAATGCTTTTCCTACCTCTAGTTTTACTTTTTTCTTACTTTTTATTTTCCGATGTATTTTTAAGTACACGATAAATACAGCTAACGGATACTTTTGTTAAACTGCTACAAATGTCGACCGCTTGGCTAACATTTAATGTCATTTTTCGGCCAACAATTCCTTCATAAACGTTTCGTATCATTACCTTCTCTTCGGACGATAACATTTTCCATCTCTTTTGCGGCTTTTCATTTTTGGAATCAACATCAGAATTTTGCTGTCTTCTCTTGGAACAACTCGGTTTTTCGTCCATTGTATTTCAATAATCTGGATATATACTATATATACAATAATTTCAAAGAATATAACTAAATATTTACTATAAAACGACAAACTATAACACTCTTATTATCAATAACACGTTTTATCAATACTACAATACAGTATTGATAAAACAGTATTGACAACAATAAGTTTACAAACTTATCACATAAAATATCACAATAATCTGTGTATATACTATATATAGAATAATTTCAACAATTCTGTATAAGAATATAACTAAAAATTTACTATAAAACGACAAACTATAACACTCTTATTATCAATAACACGTTTTATTAATACTACAATACAGTATTGTTAAAACAGTATTGACAACAATAAGTTTACAAACTTATCACATAAAATATACTCACAAAATGCACTACCCATAGAAACGCCACTGAATTTCTTCGGCGAAAACTAGTTTTACGGCATGTCTGGGTCCGAATTGTAAAACGGAATTTCCTCGCTAATTCCAACATTGCCAAACAATTGAAAAATAATGTTTTAAAATATCGATTTTTATTTTATAAATTTAAATATGTAACGAAACGGAACATATAAATAAAATTTATTTCATTACAATTTTGTGCTTAATTTTTACTATTGAAAAAATCATGTTTGTTTGTATTTTTATGACGGTAATAATCGCTGCGTGGAAGAATACAGGTTTTGTATGACCATAATTACTACTTGTGAACAAGAATTGGCTACACTGTACGACAACTTCTGGTCAAGTCTACTATAGAGAAGCACAAATAAATATACTACTTTATATATTCTGTAATTTCTTATGAGGAAACGCAAATTGCAATCGAGAAAACAGGTAGTTTTCGAGGGCCGCTGTGTACATTTAAATTTGAGGATATTCGGCGTTTAAACTATGATATCACTCTTCTAAATTGAGGGTTTCTACTATAGTGCTGCGAACCCCTTGAACCAAACTACTTTATTTTAAACATAGCTAATAAAAATTAGGTTTACAGAAACAACAGTAAGATTTCAAATTTTTATTATTTAAAAGCACAAGAATAGTTGAAAAGAACAATTAAACTGAAGATAGGTATAATTCCTATCTGACATTAATAAAGAAAAAGACACAGTAAACGTAAAATAACATTGTTGTCGTTTTGTGCTGCCGCATAGTTTTGGTCTCGGCAAAATATATTTCACATCTTTCTTGTTGACGGAAGCTATATTGGGAACATTGGGCATAACAAACTGCTCACTATATTTATCCTTAAGTCTTAAAAATGATATGCAATATTCCCCATCTTGTTCTATCTGTAATATTTTCCCCACAAAATATACCACTGACTTTGGTGGATGAAATTCTACGAGGACATAATCTTCTACGTTAGGGTTAAAAACTTGGGTACTAAACATATTTGGATTTAAAATAGAAAGATATTGTTCATACTCTCCACTATCACTGTCACTCTCAAGGGAAATATCTATTTTATCCTCCTCTGAATCTATATTATCGTCATCTATATCGTCGTCATATTAACTAGAGGAAAGATTTCTCTTTCCTCTAGTTCTTTTTCAATTCCCTCTCTCCAGCTTTTTCTCGGCCTTCCTCTTTTTCTTCTCCTTCGTGGTGTCCACGTCAAAATCTGTTTTGGAATCCTGTCATCTGGTATTCTCTGTACATGGCCGTACCATATTAACTGTTTTGTTTTTATGTCATCAACTGTTGTATGCTTGACTCCCATCATTTGGTATCCGATCTCTTCTTGAATTGCCTGCTGCTCTTCTCCAGAAGTCCATTTCTATTGCTAGTAACAGTTTCTCTGTTCTTTGTTTCATTGGCGAAACTTCACTGCCATATGTGATTACGCTTTTATGTATGGTGTTGTATATGAGTTGTTTGTTCGCTTTAGATATTGTTTGGTCCCACAGAATGCCATTCATCATGGATATAGCTTTTCTATCCTGTATGTTTCTGTCTTTTATAGCAGCATCGAGTGTTCCATCTTGAGTTATCTTCATACCCAGGTACTTGTATTCATAACAGTGTCTAATTTCTACCCCATCGTCTAATATAATGGACTGCTTTGTCCCTCCAATAATCATGGTTTTAGGTGTGTCTGTGGGAATAATACTTTTTTTACTTTTTCTATTCTTTCTATTATTTTGACGAGCTTGGGCTTTCACTGCAGGCATTAATTGTTTTGGTGAAATAAATTATGGTCCTGCTTGTCTTTCTGTATGTTCGGGGTTTTCTGATTGAATGTTATTAGCTACAAAACTGTCATTTTCATTTGACACAGTGATTTGATCGTTATGTTCACCTCCTTGAAGGTCTCTTGTATTATTAGAACTTTCATCATTTGGATATGGTCTGCTTGTTACTTCACTTGGCAAAAAGTCCTCGTCTGTAAAGATATTCCGATCAAAGGGACATATACCGCATTTTTTAATTTTTTAAAGGCGTGGGCTATATTTGTAGCAGTCATGGAATGGCTGTGTGCTATTCCAATACATTCAGCTAAGTCATAAATAGATATTGGCCTACCAGGATTTCTTAGAAGCCATGACTGACGTCTTGAATGGCGCGTATAAACCAACGTCAAGTGGCTGTAATTTAGCCGATGTGTTGGGATGCAAAGTTACAATAATAACCCCTGCAGCTTTTGCCAAATCTAAGGCTTCGATGGATAAATGAGATTCATGATTATCGAATATTAAAATTGGTGGGTTATCAGGAGAGCTTTTCCTATGTTTAATGAAATGTTTCATTATCTCTACAAATAACTCAGAATTCATCCATCCTGATGGCGTAGCAAGGCCTAAGGAGCCAGTGGGGGCGCCTTTTAACATGAAATCCTTATAATTTTTCCGCGGAAAAATTATTGCTGGAGGTAAAGAATAACCACCGGTACGTATAAAACAGCACGTTGTTACTAGCATCCCTTTCTCACCGCTGGTGACTTTTCCCAAACACTTTTTTTCTTTTGGTGCCAATATTTCTGCGGTTCTCTGCTCATTAGAAAGAGACTTCACAATACCGCCGACTACCTCGATCTCGTTTCTTCTTATCCTGTTACACGTCTCTCATTTCACGACTTTGCTACTAAAACAAGAACATAAAATGGCGATCAAAACTACAGATATAAAAGGTGAATAAGACCGAAATCACAGTCATAGTATATTTTGTTCTTATTCACAGGTCGTGATCTATTATTATCTAATCACAGCTGTTAAATCACAGATTACTGATATTTAGCCCACCTCTAGGCTGTATGGCTCGTTCAGCATGCCGTAGCGTAGGTGGACGAATACTTACTACAATATCAATAGTAAAAGAAATTGGTAGATTAGTTGGTTATGTCCAAAGAATGATCAAAAGACGTTTAAGCAAATACTAAAATGAATTCCCATAGAAAATAAGAACAAAGGAAGATAAAAAAAATTGTTATGATATGTAGAGTAGATATGTTTCTATTATTATTTAATTTGCTACAAAATGCGTATGTATTTCGTAGTTTTTCCCTTTTGTATATTTTCTTCCTATACTTTTATTCCTCTACTTAAGTTGTACTACAAATGAGACTTAACTGTCGGCGATATTTTGTTAGCTGTCAAAAGATTTATATTAAGTTTGGTTTGGGATTTCACCATAAATTGACTTGACGCCTGAACAACGCTTTTAAATTGTACAAATTTAAAATTTTAAAAATTGTGGTTCTGTTCGAAAAACATGGTCTGGTGAAATCATTGGACCATCCTTCTTCAAAAATGATGCTGGCCAGATTGCTACAGTCAATGGTGACCGCTATAGAGTCATGATTAGTAACTTTTCCATTCCTTAATTAAATAACCATGATATGCATGAGCTGTTATTTTAATAAGATGACGCAACATGTTAAACAGCTCGTGTTACTTGATTGATTTATTTATCGAAGAAATGAATTGGCCTCCAAGATCGTATGATCTAACACCGCTAGAATATTTTATGTGGGGATATTTGAAGGTGCTAGTCTACGTCTAAGTCTACGTCTACTAAACTAAATATGACCATTTCTACCAATAAAGCTAAATGTATGACAATAGCAAAAGATCCGCTCAGATGTAAGTTAGTAGTTGAGAACAACCCCATATTGATGATGCATTTCAGATATCTGGGCATAGATACATCAAGCACACATGATCCAGTACAGGACCTGAGGAGCCAGATGAACAAAGCATCCGCATTGTAGGGATGTCTGCGGGAGATAGTCTGGTCAAATCCATATATGCGCACAGATAGTAAAATTAGAATCTACAAGACTTGTATACGACCGATCATGACATTATGGCATAGAAGTGCGCGAAGATACCAACAAAATGAAAAGATGCTAAGGTTTGCCAAAATAAAAACCCTAAGAACAATAGTGGGCAAACAAGAAGAGACAGGGTGAGAAATACAAACGTCAGAGAGCAATGCAAAATTCAAGATATTATAAGATGGGGAAGGCAGTGTAAGAGGATGTGGTACAATCATGTAAGACGAATGGATGAGAATAGACTCCCAAAACGTGCCCTAGAACTCTTAAACCGCCTGGTTCAAGACCCGGAAGACCAACTAAAAGACGGAGCGATAGTTGGCAATCTACCTCCCAGGAAATTAACCAGGGGCAGCTTCAGAATTAAATAGATCAAAGATCTCCAAGAAGTATAAAAAGAAGAAAAAGCTATAAAAAATAAGCATGAAACAAGTTACCAATTGGAGGACAACATTCGCTGAGTCATTGCTGATATATGGCGATAAATATTGGAAAAATTGATCCAAAATTGGACCTCTAGATTAGACTACGTCAAACCAGCCGTGATGGTCATATGCCAGAATTCATATTTAAATTATAATGCCAAAAGACTATCTTTCGAATAAAGTCCATTTTATGTCAATTTATAGAAGTCATCTTTGTTTTATTCCATTTTAAACTTCTCTACCTACCTCTTATTGATTTTTTGTACTTTATGTTTAAAATTAGACAATTTTCATTGTTATGAAATGGCTTAATTATTGTGAAAATTATATAAAGTTTAATTTAGATCTGGTAAAGTTAAATGAACTATTGTATAACTGTCACTATTTTCCGAAAGCTAAAACCCACCATTTTGATTTATCCTTAAATGTCTCATTCTCCAAATTAGAAATTACCTTCGCTTAAAGCAGACTTTTAGAAGTTAAGCACACGATTTTTTTCAGCAAATGGCCGTTCTTATATTTTACATTGAGCGATACTCAACTACCCTCATATTTTACTCGGTTCGTTCTCATTCTTCATTCCCGAGTAACCGTAGATCAGAACATGCTTGTCAAATATCCCTGAATCTTGTTGAAGCCACTAAATAGATTGAACTTAAAGCCCACAGTCATGTCTTATTCATGTCGGAATCGCTTCAACTTTAGTGGACAATCCCCGGGGATTTTACTTGAGGTACAGAAATGTTTTATTCCTGCTTTTTACAGAGCTGCTCGGGAATTATGATCGTCGTTATTGTTTTTATGGTCTTAAAGTCGTCGATTTATTTTCCTTTAAACTAAAAGCTGGTTATAAGTATCCCGATG
>NW_027314582.1:0-13148 GCF_040954645.1 Diabrotica undecimpunctata | reverse complement strand
CGCGCTATCTCAGAGTATTTGTGGAAGTATGGCCTATAAAGGAATGCGAAGTAGATAAAGGAAGTACTGGAAGCTATTAGACGACGTTAGGAATAACCTTTTATTCCGCCAATGCATCTACAGTTTATCTTTGACCTCGCCAATACATCTACAGTTTTAATTTGATCACGTCATTTTGTGTTCTTAATCAGTAAACACGTGGCTCACGTACTTCATTTTCGGTTAAAAACTAATTAATTTAACATTTATATTTATAGTTTGGTGAATTCAGCGTGAGACATGAGGTTTCATTGACTTCTTATTAATTTTTTGATATTATAACTTATTGGTAATGAAATCTGAACTTTTTAAAATAACTTACCAGCTACGGTATGCGGTATAGCAATAAAACTTTTAAGCATGCGTTGTTTTACCTTACTTTACGTTTTTACCCAACAACATTTATGCAGGTATTCCAAAGCCTATATTTTGAAACCAACTAAAATGTCCTAACATTTTAATCATGTACATAATCTAGCAAATTTAGTAGATGTTTTAATGTCGTAAATAATAAATTTAAATGAGACGTCCACGTCCTCAATCAGATATAATAAACTTCCCTCTGGTTTGAACTCATAGTGTAGTTTTTGGAATGACATATTAAACTCAATATTTCGATATACTGTGAAGCAGAAACCAACTGCCAGGGATGGTTTATCTATAGTTAATGAAGGACTAAAGGAAATTTTGGAATTCAAGTGTGCATAAAGCTTCCCTGGCCCATGGTCTTTCGTTCCCAGCACTAAAGAAGCTAAATGCAAAAGCTCTGTACCATTTTTTAATAGATCAATCAAAAACTACACGGTCCAAACATGGAAGGCCATATTAAATAATTCGAAATTTTCGCAAAGCATTATTAGATGATAGATATTGGTATGAAAATATGTTTAGTTCGATGTGGATGTTCAGATGTGTGGAAAACCTAGCAGTATTGAATACACTGGTGGATGTATGTATTAAATACACTCGACTTTGACGGCTCATGAAACGAATTTAGTGAAGGAATACAAAGGATCGTAAAGCTTGTAACAAAAATGTAGGTTATACATTAATGCCACGTTTTATGGGTCAAAATTTGCTCGATTTAACCTAACAAATGTCTCGGTTTTCGCAATATCTCGGAATATATTTGATATGTTGCCACGAAAATGGCCTCGCGGCTTTCTTAGGGTAAGAGCACCTTAAAAAAAGAAGGACAGATATCATGCATCCCATAAACTTTTAATGAGAGTTGTGATCCCCCAGGACCCTCCAAATTTCTTTACGTTACAATTAAATTCTTGTTGTAGTACCTTTTACTCCAGTCGTCAGAGACGAAAATGCCACTGAACCTCTAAAAATCATACGAACAAACTGAATTTGTCTGAGAATGTTAATTTTGGGGCCCCAAAAAAAGATGTAAAAAAGTTTACCACTTTTACCCTCGGGCTTCATCGTAAAACCCCCTCGTAGGAGGGTAAAAATTCAAAAAAAATCGATTTACCAATAATCTGTACTCTGTTGAAAACGCAGTTTTAAATAAAAAAATGTAGCTAAGATAATTTTTAAACCAAAAGTATATTAGCATTTTTTGTGTCGAATGAACCGTTCTCTCACAAACAACGCTTGACGTCGATTTTGAACGTCAGTTACGCGCGCGAAATCAATGTTCAATAAAATTTGTATCAGCTTGACAGTAAAAATTCGATATCTTTTGATTCAAGTGTCCTATCGACAAAAATCAAGATGCGTTTTAAAGATAAAGAGTTCAGCTTTCGTATGCAATTTTTGTATTTTGCCGCAAAATAAACTGCTAAAGGTATTTAAAAATTGCTTAAAAAACGCTGGATTTAAACTTTCACAAATGATCTAAAAACTAATCTAAAACTTTTTTTTTTCGATTACACTAGTACTGTTCTCAAAAGAACCAAATTTCTGCTATAAACTACACCCAAAACCGTCTTCTTGGAGGCATTTCCCGTGACGTGCGATCGTTTGTAATGTAAACCATTAAATTCTCCGTTTTTTATTCATATTTCAAATGCCTCATATTTGTTGCCACAAAATTGAAAATTTCATGTAATAGCTTTTAAAGATTGATCTCTATAAATGGGAATGTTACTACGAATGTTTAATGAAAGTGATCAATTTTATTGATCTCGCGAGAATGGCAAAAAATCGCTTCACGTTTATTTATTTAACACCTTTATAATCACTTAGTTTATTCCCGGCAAAATACAGAAACTGCATTCGAAAGCTGCACTCTTAACCTTTAAAACGCAGCTTGATTTTTTGTCGATAGGACACTTCGATCAAAAGATATCGAATTTTTTACCGTCTAGCTGATAAAATTTTATTGAACATTGATTTCGCGCACGTAACTGACACTTAAAATCAACGGTCGCTTCAAGCGTTGCTTCTGAGGAAACGGTTCATTCTACACAAAAGTGGTAATAAACATTTTTGTTTAGAATTATCTCAGCTACATTTTTTTATTTGAAATATTTTTTTTCTGCGACGTACAGATTCTTGGTAAATCGATTTTTTTTTGCGTTTTTTACCCCCCCTACGAGGGTTTTTTTTTAGGGAGAGGCCCAAGGGTAAAAAAGTGGTAAACTTTTTTTAATCTTTTTTGGGGTCCCAAAATTAATATTCTCGACAAAATTCAGCTTGTTCCCCTTTGGCCCCTAAATGATTTTTTAAGGGCCCAACTATCTGATGACTGGACTATTTAGTTTAACACAATATTACTGAAAACTTTTTGTATCTTAATACTTTTCCAAAAAGCTCGTTTTCGTTTTTTTAAATTTTCATGTTATTTGCAGTTTGAAAAAGTCTGTTGAATCTCACCTATTTACAAATATGAAGTGTATTTTACACTCCAATACACTCCGTCCAATAGAATAACAAGAAAAGTTTATGAAGCAAAAAAACATCGGAAAAAGAAAAAGGGGCAGACCAAGAAAAAAAATGGATACAGCAAGTAAAAGAGGCGGGAAAACTTAAACAAAAATCACTCGAGGAATTGAAAATAATGGCAGGAAACAGAAAAGAATGGAAGAGGTGGGTAAATGGAAATTAAAGTAGCTAGCCCAAATCCGACATCCTGATAGGGGAGAAAAAAAGAAAGAAAGAAGTGTATTTTAAATACTCAAAATATTCAAAATCGCCTCTATTTTCATGAATATAAATTTTGCCATATTTTAAAAATGAAAGCTGAATATTTTGGGAAATTATTCGCTTATGAGGAAATAGATATGCAGGTTCAATGATTCTCTTGCTTAGTTCTTTTTTCGTTAATAAGTTCCTCGTCCTCTTTCATAAAACTCCACCAACAAAATTCAATAAGATTAAGAATTAGACCTCTAAGTGACCAAGAAATAGGTGCATACATCAGAGCTCCCTATATTCAAATGCCCAGGTTGTCTCGAAAATACATTCCTTAACATTTTTATTATAATACGCTGGAGTGTCTTCCTGTAAAAAACAACATATTTTCCTTGATTGCGATATTGATCTTTTCGAAGAACTCTGGTAATACGTTTTGTAAGAACTTAAAATAATTTTCAACCATATAAAGTGTTTCTAAGAAATACTAGTTCTATTAGCTTCTTGTCCACAATTGCTACTCAAACATTGACTTTAAAAGTCCTTTGGTGAGAATTTTTTGGGTAGGGTTTTCTCTACTCTGATGTAAAAAACTTTGATTAATAAAATTGACATTTCGGGTATTTCCCGTTAAGGTTTATCGTTTAGGATAATCTTCTTCCAATAAATCTTGAAACGGGTGTTAAGAGATTTAGATGAAACTACTGTTACTCGAATCTTCTCTGAACCATTTGAGAAACCTTCGAAAGAAATAATCGTATCTGGTGTATTCCGATTGGAGTATTTTTACTCATAACCTGAAACCCTATTTTAACCTGACCAAACTTACCAATAATTAAATGCATTAGTTGCCATTTCTGAAAGCTTGTACCAGTTTTAATAGCCAACTTAAGATTTTTTGAAGTATAATGACAATTGCACGATTTTTGATAAAACCTAACTTCTCGAAAAAGTACTTAGAAGCAAAAAAGTTTCAAAATCATTGTATTTAACAGCGGTACTACAATAATAATTTAACACAACTTTCGTACAGAGTTTGTTATTTTGTTTTTGAAAGATTCTTGTACCATAAGAAAGGTACATCCCTATTTTCATTACAAAATGTCAAATAGTTTATGAGATATTGGAAGAATTAATTTTCATCGTGGAACTTTTTTATGTGCATATTTCTATTAAGGTAAAATATATTTAATCGAACCATTTTGGCTCCAGATTATTTTGATTTATGATCTACCTTTTTGTGGCACCCTACAAATCAGCACTTAAATAATTTAAAAATCAAGACAAAATTTTATTTTAACTTTTGCTTAATACAATTAATTACGTTTTACATCATTTATAGCATGTAACTAATTTTTTTGTTTTAATATTTAATCTAACTCTTTGTCTGAGTGTGTATATTAAAACCAAACACTTGTGTTAAAAGACTATGCATAAAAGCTGGCCTTTGTATCTTTCATTTTTAATTTAAAAATATTCAATAGGTCATGGAAGTTGTAAAAGAATTGGGGCATCCTATTATACACTGTCAAAAATATTCCGATCTAATTGTAATTGGATACGGCCCTGAACAAAAATTAATAACCAATGCTATTTTTTCTTTCTTGGTTTTTTACTTTTCAGTGAATAAAAATGTGGTTTAAAAAATTAAAAAATAACATCGCATAGGTTCTAGCGACTCTATTATTGTTCTTCCAATAAAACTTAGTTTTGGTAAAATAAAATTTAGTTTAATAATATGCCTTCTAGACGACTGGAGACTGTGCAAATTGAACAGCTTGTGCGTTGAAGAAAGAAGGTACTTGTCTCAAGTGGAAATCGCAATGCTACTGAATGTATCTTAGATTATTGTAATCCCCTTAGATTGTATGTAATCTCTATTTAGAGACAAGATCTGCAGCATATAGTTACATATGGGGCAAGAGGGAAAGAGCCACAACATGGCTTAAGATCGTTTCATAGTTCTCTCGGTAAGAAGAAATAGGGCATACACAGCGTCAAGGATTAATAGCTTCTTTAGACAAGCTACTGGAAGGGTGATTTCTAGTCAAACTATTAGAAGACGGTTGCATGCACGTCATTTGAGACCAAGAAGACGCGATACACACCCACGATGGATATCACTCCTAGGAAAAGAGAAAGGATCATAAACTTAGTGAGCATACACCAATGACTCAGAGGGACATTGCAAAGGAGTGTTGTGTAAGTTTGGGTGCAGTAAACAAAATAATTAAACAAAAAAAGGAAACAGGGTCAGTTGAAGTGCAGCGGAAAGGAAATTGTGGAAGAAAACGGAAAAGACTACTCCTCGAGATGAAGCCTTTCTTTTGCGCGATAGCAAACGTCATCCCAGAAAAAACAAGTTATGACCTTCAGCAAGATTTAGAAAAGGCTGGAATAAAAATTCACGACTCAATGGTACGCAGACGTCTCTTAGAAGGAGGGAGAAGAGCCGTGAGACCGCAGAAGAAACAACTTGGGCAAAAAAATACGCCTCATCGGAGTGCAGAAGATTGGAGAAAAGTGTTATTTTCTGATGAGACCCACTTCCTAGTGCAGGACCAGTGATTAAAATTCGTACGAAAGGCAGCCAATGAGTCACTTTCAGCTAGCCATATTAACCAAACAGTTAAACATCCCACCAAAAAAATATTCTGGGGCTGTTTTTCATACTCATTAACTGGAACTCTTATTCCTATTGAAGGTATGATAAACAGTGAAAAGTACAAAGCCATACTAGGGCAACGGGGCTGCAATTTTTCAACAAGATTCAGCTCCGTGCCATGTATCGAGGGTTATGATGAAATTCTTCAAGGATAATAATATTACCCTTCTTGATTGGCCTGGGAATTCACCTGACCTTAATCCTATTGAAAATTGTGGGCAATATGTAAGGCTAAACTGCAAAAATTTGACTGTACGGCAAAAACAAAAATAGTGGAAGCAGTGATTAAGCTGTGGTTTAGAGATGAAGCAATCACAAACAATTTCAAAAAAATAGAGAGAGAGAGAGAGAGAGAGAGAGAGAGAGAGAGAGAGAGAGATGCGCTAAAGAAGCTAAAGAATATGAAATAACGCTAGCTTTAACCTTCACAGGCTTCAAGAAGGCTTTTGATTCTATACATCCCAACACAGTAATTGAAGTTTTGACCAATCAGGGCATTGACAAACCGTACGTAGAGATTCTCAAACCAAAATCTAAAGTAAATATTTATGAAAACACTATAATTTCTCATTACCAGAGGCGTCCGACAAGGAGACGCAAAGTTCTTCACCGCAACCCTAGAAAATATATTCAGCAAAATAAACTGGCAGAAAAAAGGATTATGCATTAATGGAGAATACTTCAGTTGCCTAAGGTTTGCAGACGATATCGTTCTAATCGCTAATACATGTAGAACTACAAAACTTATAAGCGACCCAAAGCAGCTAGCAATGAAGTTGGCCTAAAAATGAACTTGGCAAAAACGAAAACCATGTACAATGAGCTAGTGGATGTTCAAGATGTAATAATAAATAGCACTGCACTTAGACAGTACACGAATACATAAATCTGTCTACGTAAATTAACAGAAGAATGAAATTGGCTTGGACATCTTTTGGTAAAATTGCTGTAATATTCAAATCCATAATGCCTCTCTACTTGAAAAAAAGAGCATTCGCTCAGTGTATATAATATACACTATATACACTTATACTACCAATTATTATGACCATTTAAACAAAGCTCCCTCAATCTTAGTTGTTCTTGCTCGTTTCATTTTCAAAAAATTGCTGTAATAAAAGGTTTGAATTTTCCCCTCGTTTTCCAAATGGGTGAAATTGTCGAGTGTGATACGCCATATTTCTTCGTTAAGTCTTCGTTAATATTTTTTTTATCTTTGCGAAATGTTCAAAGCTTTACAAATAAATTTGGTGCGTCTGGTGTTCAGATACATAACAAAGTGACCGCGTTTATAATGGAAAACATTCAATTTTTATTCAATTCAATAGCCCTAAACATAAATAGAGATTTTTTAAACCATTTTATGAAATTTATTCTTATTATATCATTTGAAACGATTGATACAGAAACAATTCAGTATCTTATATCAGCAATAAATAAATAACACAGTGAAAAAATAAGAATACAAATTAGAACTTCACTAAAAAGAATGTCATTAGCACATCCTAATCTGTTTAGATGAATAGAAGTGTAATTATCAGTTATATTCTTAGATAATACTTAATGTAATGTTAGGTATCTCGATAAAAATCATGCCACACTTTTAGTGAGCAACGGTGTACACGTGAATTTTTAAACTATTCTTAGTTAAAAAAAAACATTTCGAGGTCAAAAGTTGATTCATAAATAAATGTCACACGCGTTATGTTACTGTACGGATTTTTGTTTTAGACGTAAACGAAATACATCTGGGGTATTTGGCAAAAGTATTTGTATTTGTTTTTGTTTATCTTATCTACTTGTAAAGTTTTTTGTGGCCAAATGAGTGAGTCGCATTGATTAAAATCATTTTCTATCTTAATCTAGGAGCCAGTGGGTTGTTGAATATTATATACTTTTATGTCGCTTCGGTACCTTGACGTTTTTTTATTTTTTTTTTTATGCGTAGATTCGATTTTTCGAGGGTACCAGGCTGAAAATCCGTCAGATAATTTGTTAATAACAATTTAATTGTTTAATTGATTGTATCTCCTAAACTATTAGAGATATTCAATTTTACCACAATGAAAATTGTTCCTTTTGAATAAAATGGGCAAAATGGAGTTTGGTAAACTTTGATCCGATTGTTATAACCACAGTTATAACAAATTTAGTGAAAAACAATTGCAAAATAAGCATTCGATGCGGCTTTTCCAAGTATAACTTAGCTTTCATAGCCTCCTCATTTTAAACGGAATTTTGTACATTATTGTTCTTTTTGATGCTAAAACCTCAGTCAGTAGAGTTCAGTTAGTAGTTGAGGTAGTGGGTTCATCGCTAGACAGAACCAAAGTGGATTCAACGAGTTCCCCTGGAAAATACCCCGGTTAATTGTGATATCTTCAGTTTCGATGTTCTTTTCATCTGGTATTTGAAGGTGAATTTTAGTCTTCCACTCCGTTATTATATGCTTTAAAAAGATCTTATATTATCATCGACTTAATATATTTGCAATATATCTATAAGCCAGTCAATGAAGGCAGTAAATAGATTCCTTTTCTTTGGTGTACGCCTGGTTATAAATGAGTCGATTAAAAGTTGTTCTTTGCAGCCTATGGAACCCTTAGCGAATCCTTTCTGTTGAAGCTCTATGATATTGTTTAGAGAACAGTGTTGGTAGATACGCTGGGCTACACAGGATGTGACCAATTTGTACAAAGTTGGAAGACTAGTAATTGTGTGAGACTTTTCTGGATCTTGGATGTTATTTTGATCCTTCGGTATTAGATAAATGATTCCCTGAGCAAGAAATGATGGTATTTCCTGCGGATTAGAAATAGCATGTTTAATTAATATTGTTAAAAGCTCATGAACACCCCAAAACTGCTTTAGAAAGAAGTTTTGAACTCCGGTTCAAAGCCTTGTCCAGGAAATTTCCAATTATGAAGCTATTTGATAATGTTCGAGACCTTTAATGGTGAAAGGTTCATATTACTGTATAGTTGACAGTTGTTCGTCGTGTCTTGAATCCATCCAGCGTTGTTGTTATGACTAGCTGGCGTCGAAAGTTGGTTTCCCCAAAACTCATGAATTTCTTCTTGGATTGGGTAGGATTTATTTTCATTTTCTACAGTGGAATTCAGCTTCCTGTAGAAAACCTCTGCATGCTCGAAAAGTATATTGTCGCACTTACGGTTGTTACTGACTTTTATAACTGACGTATACTGACGATATAAAGAGAGGCAATTATTATTATTAATAACTTAAATATGCCACAAGAAAACAGTTTCAGAACAACTTTAAATTAGTTGTATTAGTTTCATATCTAAATAGACCACAGCGTACTCAGCGTACACATGTCCGCGTATAAATACTTTCCATGTAAAATACTTTCTTTGGTCTATTTTAGATTTTAGATTAAAATCGTTGGAAGATGAAAAATGTTAATGCATTTGTTGACCTTATTGATTTCATACAGCTGTTTCAATAAAGGTCAAGTGCACTGGTATAAGTCTTCACATGTACTTAACCAAAAGAATATTAAAACTAGCCAGGGCCGGACTGGCTCATAAAATTAATTATCATTATTTATAATTAAGACATGGTGTTTTGTATGCATAATAATTAGGAATTAATAAAATGATTCAAATATATATATATATATATATATATATATATATATATAATGAATATTTTCCCAGAATTTGTTTAATTAATACCGATACGCTACAAAGATTATTAGATACCTAGTCCGTATTAAGGTCGTTATATTTGACATAACCTCGATAACTAAATTTTTTCTTGATTCTTTATTAAAGCTACCTACCATGAACGTTGAAATGAAGTTGATACCGATAGCATTGGCGTGTATGATAGCGGTGTTTCTTGCCCAATCCAATCTTTCCATTATTTTTACGGGAGGAGTGGGCAAAAATGGATCCACAGTAGCTGTAAGCGTTATTAATAGTAATAGCTATATATTTTTAAACTTCCCATACCGTTGTTTTAGGGATCTAGGTAAAAAATTATGGTCATATAACTTACACAGTTTTCAGACATTAAAAAGGAGATTTCAACAGTGAACCCACAAATACTACAAAAAAATGAAACAATTTGTCCAAATATAAGCATATATAACATAATACATACGATCAATATCACGTGATTCAACATAAAGAAAAGAGGAATTGTTCAAAACACAATAAATTTATGAAATCAGGGCTTCCTCTACCAGGCAGAATTAACTAATCATCTACCGGTTTTTGATCGCGTCTTTTTTTGGCCGACCCGTGGGTCATCTCTACGTTTCGCTGCCTTTATAAGCAGCTTCTTCAGGAACAAGTAAAGGCTGAACAAACTGCCGCAGGAAAGATTCACGCGCAGTAACATAAATAATCGAAACACTACAAAGAATGTGAATCTACGTTTTAACTATGGATATACTGAGTATTTCTGAATCAGTTCCCCTGCTGTTGATTATCGCCTCTAGGTACGGTACCTTAATTACTCGATCGATGACCAGTAGCCTTCCTTTACTCCTGAAGAAGCTACCTACAAAGGTAGCGGAACATTAAGATAACCCGCGTATGGTTGGTCTAAAGAAAGACATGGTCCAAACCCGAAAGACGATAAATTTAGTTTAGATATCCTACTATTTTTATTTCCTCATTTTTTTATTGTATAATTATTGTATTCCTTCATTAATTCCAATATAATTTTTGTTTCTTTGTTTTAGTGTTAATAACTACAGGATTGTATACTCTTGGTATCGCTGATAACACACTATTATTTTATTTTTTGACATTATATGACGTTATAAGACAAGTGTACCAAATAAGGTCTACTTGAACTCAGGTTTTTCCATTAGAATTTTCCTGTTATTCTTCTCTTTCTTTCATCGAAATCCTATATTCCTCATCACTTCTCTCAGTTTCATGTGACCCTGTATAAATATTGTCTTCACTAAATTTTTTGTTGTGTCGGAAGGTAGAAACTCGTTTTTCCGTCACATAAAAACCTTCCTCAAATAAACCTCAAACAGTGTCGTTGCACGCTAACTTTATTTTTCTTTTTTTTTGATACCTCGCGTTTTAACAGCTGGCAACCCTAATTTGTGACCAGTTTTTCTCAGGCAAGTTTATATCATTATGTTAAGAAAACAATTAGCTTTAATTAGATATCAAACACATGTACGTCATGAACAACGTATTTTATTTAAAAAATAAATCAATGAAAAAAAAATATTTGCGGCCAGTTTTTGACTTGCAACTTGTTCTCAATGTATTCTCCTAATTTTAAATGTATGTAAAAATGTGAGTTTGATTAACTACGTTAGGAACGTAGTGATCCTGCAGTGGGATCTTGTACTATTATAACTAAGTTATAATTGTTTTGAGGGTCTTTGCAATAAAGGGTAGCTTTCGTTCCTTAGAATAATAAGCACATCGGCATAGGGTAGATCTTCAAGTTAAGGGTCAATAAAGGTTAATTCCAAATTTTCATTAAAATCGACGCGTATAATGGAGTAAAGCATACTATAAGAGATTTCAGAGCCATTAGTCCAAGAATGTGCATTTTAAGAGTTAAAGGTCGTTTCTTTAACTACAGTCTAATTAATGCGCATGCCCCGACAGAAGAAAAAGAAGAGGAAATTAAAGAAGAGTTTTATGACGAATTAGAGTCCGCATTTCAGTTATGCCCAAAAAATGATATAAAAATAATCTATGGAGACCTAAACGCCAAAGTTGGAAAAGAACAGCAATTCCAACCCACAATAGGTAGGCACAGTCTCCATGAGCAATCAAATGACAATGGCAATAGGTTAATAAACCTAGCAAGATCACTTAACATGGTGATTGCCAGCACGTACTTCGCTCGCAAAGATATACACAAAGGTACCTGGAAATCCCCGGATGGACTTACAGTAAATATGATAGATCATGTTATTGTAGACTCGAGACACCAATCGAATATAATAAACGTCCGCACCAGAAGAGGGGCAAATGCGGATTCTGATCACTACCTGGTCGAAAGTAGGGTAAGGGCTAGAATTTCAAACATCAAAAAGGAAAGAGGCTCTAAACATGAACGATACAAGGTAGAAAGACTCAAAGAAACAAACAAAAATAAAGAGTATAAAGAAAAGATAAACAACAAACTAGAAAACAGAATAACACATGAAAACCTAAATAAAGAGTGGGAAGAATGCAGAGACATCATAAAAGAGGGCAGCTAAAGAAGTACTAGGCATAAAAGATAGAGAAAGAAAAACAAGAACGAATGACTGGTTTGACGAAGAATGTCAGATCCTCACAGACAAAAAAAAAACAGAGCATATTTACTGATGCAACAGGGGCACAGAACCCGACAAGCAGAGGAAGAATATAAACGACTACGCAAAGAAGAAAAGAAAACTCACCGAAGAAAAAAGAGAGAATATATGAACAAAGAACTTCAAGAACTACAAGAACTAAGTAAATCAACAGAGACAAGAAAATTTTATCAGAGACTAAACAAAAGCAGAAAAGACTTCAAACCGAGAACAACGATGTGTAGAGATAAGGAAGGTAATATATTGACAGAACAGCAAGAGATAGTAAGTAGATGGACAGAACATTTTACGGAAAAGTTTGAAGGATATCGGAGAGAGACGACCCCTGACATACCATTAGACCAAGCAGACAACAGAGAAAAGACTCCACCAACAATAGCCGAGATTAGGGCAGCAGTAGAAAAATTAAAGAACAATAAAGCACCGGGATCTGACCAAATAGCATCGGAGTTACTAAAGGAAGGAGGAGACGCACTACAAAAAACAATACATGAATTGATAACAAAGATATGGTCGAATAAACAGCTACCAACGGAGTGGAATAGCGGTATTATTGTACCATTACATAAAAAAGGAAATCAGAATGTGGAAACTACCGTGGAATCACGCTGCTGAATGCAGCATACAAAATAATGTCCAATGTCATTTATGAAAGACTTAGACCACACGCTGAAAAAATAGTTGGCAAATACCAAAGTGGCTTCTGTAGACAGAAGTCAACAATAGACCAGATATTTGTTCTGCGACAGATCCTCGAAAAAACAAGTGAATATAACATCGACACACATCATCTCTTCATAGACTTTGAAAGCGCATATGACAATATAAACCGAGAATTCTTAATAAAAGCAATGAAAGAATTTAATATACCAACACAACTAATAGAACTAATAAAAGAATCTCTAAAAGTAGAAAGTAGAATCCGGATACAAAATGAATTAACGGAAACAATAGATGTGAAAAAGGGACTACGCCTGGGAGACGCTCTATCATGCATCTTGTTCAACATCGTACTCGAGAAAATACTGAGGACTCTGAGATAGCGCG
>NW_027314581.1:0-13165 GCF_040954645.1 Diabrotica undecimpunctata | reverse complement strand
ACGCGCTATCTCAGAGTAGCAATGAAGCGACAGAAGTAGCAATTTTAGGTAATATTAATTTGGAACCCACTTGTGGTGACAAATGGGTGGATCGAGTAGCTCCGGAGTCACCACTGCCGTTCCTGAGCCCTGGTAAAGGAGGAAGGTTGGGCAGTGGGCTGACAGCCCACTCCAGGAAAAAACACAGTGTTACAAAACCTGAACATTTGCCTCGAAATACAGGACGGAACTTTCGGAAATGACTCAAGCTACGAAACATGGACTATATATTTGGAAACTGGAACGTGAGGACACTAAATAAACCAGGAGCTCAAACCGCACTTCTGCAAGAACTAAAAAGATATAAGCTCATGATCACTGCTCTTCAGGAGACAAGATGGCTAGAGAAAGGTGTCAGGGACACTAAAACGCACAAAATTCTATACAGTGGGAAGAAAAAATTAAGCCAATAAAAAGTGGAGTTGCATTTGTGGTGGATAATGATTTTAAGTCTAAAATCATAGACTTACTGTCAGTCAGTGAAAGGATATGCAAGTTAAGAATTTGCACTCACTTCTTTAAAACTAACTATGATAAAAATTCACTGCAAAACAGAAGAACAAGAACCAACATACAAAGGAAAGGATTTAATGTGGGTGATATGAATGCTAAAATAGGTAAAGAGTCACAGTTCTATGGCACAACAGGAAACACCCACTGCACTATGAAACAAGTGAGAATGTGGAGTTTTAATGATTTTATAACCAGTAAAAAACATGGTTGTAAGTTCCACATGCTTCCTGCGTAAGGACATACACAAAAGACATGGATGTCACAGATGGAACTACAACCAATCAAATCGACATATGCTGATAGACAAAAGGGCAACAGATATATCTCAGATGTGAGAACACGACGAGGAGCATACTATGGATTAGACCATCTTTTAATCCAAACCAAATTTAGATGCAAAGAAAGAAACGAACGACAACAGAGAACAAACAAACTGGACCTAGAAAAACTAAAGATTCAGGAATCTAAAGAAAAGTTCAAAGAAGAAGTCGCAAATGAGTTAAGGACGCTAGAACGGCACTCCATAGAGGGCAAATGGAATAATATCAAAACAGCAGTACTGACAGCGGCAGCGTCCACCCTGGGAAACAAGAAAAAGACGAGAAGAAGAGCACGGTTCGATGACGAGTGCAGACAAGCAATAGAGGACAGAAATGAAGCACACAAAATGTATATTACAATAAGAACACGGAAAAGACGAACATCTCTATCTGAAATAGACACACTATATCTGGAATAGAATTAATTTTTAGATAAGCCAATCATTCCCTAGAAATAAAATGTAGGATAGAAAAAGCAAGATCTGCATTTTAAAAAAATGGCTAAGATATTTATTTAAATGCCATAATTTATCAGTACCCATAAAAATCAGGTTACTACGATGTTATATCTTTCCTATACTGTTGTATGGAGTTGAGTCGTGAATTCTCACAGACGCTACCTGCAAGAAAATTGAGGCTTTCGAAATGTGGCTTGATCTTCGGCTTTATATAAAGATATCCTATACCGACCACGTTACTAACCAGAGCGTTTTATTAAGAATGCAAAAAGGAAAAGAGTTGTTAACCACAACAAAAACTGCCAAAATCGAATACCTTGGTCATATCATGAGTAACAGCGAAAGATGGATCTATTTCTTAGCTGAAAAATCTACTTACGTGGTTCAACACAACAACCACCAATATTTTCACAGCAGCAGTTTCAAAGCCGATCAAATCTCAAGGTACTGCTAATGATAATTAAAGACTGAGAAACGTTTTTTTGTTCATGAAACACTTGCTTTTGAATTCACCGCCAGTTCATGTCATGACTTGGTGAGGTCTTCCAGCCTTAACCTGTTTTATAGGGTGAGATATGAAGGAAATAGACTAACATAGGTTCTGATAACACAGTTTTTTTCTGTAATTTGATATCTTACTTATAATCGGAATGGCAACAAATAGAGTAGTAATTAGGTTCACCAATAAAAAGACGATCAGTGTGAAGATCACAAATACGATGAAACGAAAACTTACTGAAGACACATTGAAAAACAGACAGAATCATGTCTACATAAAAATAAGAAGAAGAAGAGGAAGAATTAGAAGACTGATGAGAATCCTCCGACCATAGTTGCCTGTCCTCATATTTTGCTTACTTAACTACTAACTAACATAGGTTCTGATAACAATTTTCTCTGTAATTTGAAAGTTTGCTTATAAAAACCCGACCAGAGGTGCTTGTTCTCAATTTTGCTTACTCAATTACCTTCCGAGCCTGCTTTAAACTATCTAAAACCTTTTTTGGTGCTTTAATTGTGTATCTATTATTTATTTAAAATTAATAAATACTTAAAAATTATTTATTATTTATATTATTTATTTACAATCTAAAATATATTCCTTTTTGTTTCAGAAAAAATATGCCTGGAGATTCATACTACTGGTCTCCTTTAGATAATGAAACAGATGAGTCGTTGATGGAAAAAGAACCCTACATTGATCCATGGGATTTGGAAAATTATGCTTACATCCGGGAACACCTCGATTCAATGGAACTGAGTTCTAGTCAGAGTGTACCTAGTGGAAGTTCAGGGGAATTTGCTGAACCAACGAGTTCGTTTGATTATGTACCTGGAAGAAGGAGTAGAACAAGTAAGTTAATAATTAATATAGTATTTTTAAAATATACGCGAAATTGACAAAAACAGTATTATAAGCGATCAGTTATTTTATTTAATTAACTTGAACTCTTCATATAAAAAGTGATTTCTTACTGAATAATTGATATTGCATTTATATGGGATTAGGCCACAAGTGATTTGTTATTGATAATTGAGTAAATTTTTAAAGTATTATTTATTGAAATATTCTAATATTCGTTCAATTTTTTAGATATATTTCCTTAAGGTGCCATATTATCAAATATTTATCAGTTTTTAGTTTTTTGGGTGTTTTTCGATCTCCATTGCTTACCTAATTACACATTTGGTCCTATTTTCGACGTTGGCTATCACCGTCGTTCCATCCAAGTTTATTTTATGTCCTGTGTTTATGTCATGTGCTAGGATGATGTCTTCTCTTTTCTTGCGATGGCATTTCGATGTTCTTCTCGTCTAACTTGTATTCTTTGATTTGTCTGTCCAACGTTCGATTTATCACAGTCTTCACACGGGATCCTATATACTCCTTTATTTTCCAATGCAACTTTTGTTTATGCTGATGGTAATATGATTGCCATTTTCCTGTCGGTGTGAAATATAGTCTATATATTTTTTTTTTTTGAACTTTACTGACTTTGTCTGTCGTGCCCTTTATATATGGCAGGATAGTTTTTCCCATTGTTTTTATTTTTCGTTTTCTGGATCTTTACTTTTGTTTCAGGATTTATGTGCCTTTTTAATCATAGACGTATAGCCATTTTTTCTTAAAGCTGTTTTGACTTTCCTTATTCTTATGGTCCACATCTGTTAAATTTTCAGATATTGTGAGTAAGGTTTTATTGCCGAATTTAATTATGCAGGATGATGGTGTGTGAAACTAAAAAGGTGTCTTTAATAATAGTTTGCAAAATGAATAATATTCTTCGAGACTAAAACTACTTTTAATGGTAATAATATTTTAGATTCCGCGATGGCTACAATAAGTCATTTTTCAGCTCCTGCTCCCATTATGTCAAATATTAGAGAAGAAAGATTCGACTCCATATTCAGCGATCAAGAAAACTACGCAGCCATTGAAGATCTTCAGCAATATGAAAGAAGGAACAGACGAGCCAGAAGCGAGATGCATTGGCCTAGTAAAAGAAGAATTGCTTATGACTATGAAACAGGTAAGACATTTTATTTGTAAATGATTTTCTTAATTTTGTATGTTGGATAATATAGAGACCATAGAATGGATTGATTAAAAACGAGTACTGATGATAATCCATCAGTGAGCAATAGACATGGTTGCTGCATCACTTTTGAATATGTATGTTATAGATGAACGCTCACCGATAATGCACAGTAGTAATTTAAATATATAATGAATACTTACTTACTTTCCTTGTCTGGAACACCAACAGCTTTAAATTTTGTCTTTCCAATGGTGGGCCACATAGTTGGCCCTGTCATTCGCTAAGAATAGGTCTTCTTCTGTGCAGGTCTCTCTCATCTATGTGCATTATAGTAGATGGTGAATATTCTGAACCGCGGCACAGTTGCAGGTATCGTCCTCCTGGTATCCGGCGGCCATTTCCTCTGAGGGAGCAAAATGTGTTGTAGCTGACGCTTGCCATAGGCGTATTCGGCGCTTCTTTGGCTCTTAGGGAAGGAATCGTGATTTTTTCAGAAAGCTTTTCCGAGATCTTAATCTACTTGGCTGAACTTGGTGGTCATACAAGGGATGTCTTCGATCCGTCTCCTGCTTCTTTAGTTCTATCTCTGACGTGACCTGTCTTCTGATAGCAGGTGGAGCGATTCCAACTATAGGATAGACCTCTTCGATAGGTGTCGGTTTCAGGCAACCAGATATGATACGAACAGTTTCATTTAACGCAACATCGACGTTTTTAGCGTGAGCAGAGTTTTCCCACACTGGTGCTCCAAACTCGGCGGCAGAAAAACATAATGCTAAGGCAGAAGTACAGATAGTGTGTGGTTGTGCTCCCCATTTTGTGTTTGTTAGTTTGCGGATGATATTATTTCTGGCGCTTACTTTTTTCTTGATATCTTGACAGTGATATCGATAAGACAGAGTTCTATCCAGACGTACGCCGAGGTATTTTGGCGTCTCATTGTGTTCCAGCATCTGACCATGCCATTCCACCTCCAGTGTTCTTCGGGCATGCTTGTTTCTCAGGTTGAAAACACACACCTGGGTTTTTGTAGGATTGGGTTTCAGATGGTTTTCGTCATAGTATAGTGCTTAGTCTTCTAGGGCATCAGTCAGTTTTACTTCGACTTCATTGAAGGTACTTCCCTGAGCTACCACAGCTGTATCATCCGCGTAAATAAACTGTTTTGTGTGTTGGTTTTTGGGTTGGTCGTTGGTGTAAATGTTGTATAGCAATGGCGCGAAGGCACTTCCCTGTGGGAGTCTATTTTTTTTATCCTTCCACCGACTGTTCTTGGACTGGAGCGTTACGTAGAAGCGTCTTTTCTGGAGAAGACATTTCATTAACCTTGTTAGTCGGAAATTCTTTGTAATTTCGTAGAGTTTTATCAGTAGCCGTTGATGGTTAACTCTGTCATAGGCTATAGTCAGGTCTATGAACGCTACTCCTGTTATTTCTTTCCGTTCAAACCCATCTGCAATATGTTGGGTGAGATTAAGAGTTTGACTGCATCAGAATTTTCCGGGACTAAACTGTGCTTGTTAAGGAATAATTTTAGTGTCCACAGATTCAGCGATCCGGTTTAGTATCATTCTTTCGAGTGCCTTGAAGAGGTGAAACAAAAGAGAGACAGGTCTAAAACTCTTTGTATCCGCCGGATCCTTTCCTGGTTTTAAGAGGGCCACCACTCTAGCTTTCCTCCAGATTTTGGAGATTTGGAATGTACGGACGCAACAGTTCATCATTTTTACGAGCAACTCTAGGGTTTTTGGTTCAAAGTGCTTTATTTGTTTTGTTCGTATATCGTCTGAGTCAGCCGCTTTATTATCTGTCATTATTTGGTGGATCGCACCTCTCATCTCCTCCAGACAAAAGGAGGTACCTAGAATATCCTCTTCTTTATTGATATTTCGTTGTACTCTCACTTTGTTCTTCCTTGATGTCGTCTTACCATTTGTCAGGAGACGATGAGCTATCTGATCGGATGTGACTTTTGTCAGATTGGGTGCTGGGGTGGCAGGATTGTTGCCAAAATTCCGAACTAATTTCCAAGCACATCTGCTGTTTTGTTTCATATCTAGACTCGTGATCAGCTTGCACCACCTGTCCGTTCTGTGGGCGGATAGTGCCTGTAGCACTTCCTCTTCAGCCTGTATTATTGCTTCCGAAAAGGGATCATCTTCATATAGCTGCTCGTATCTTTTAAGTAGGGTTTTAGATTCTTCATTTAGTCCCACTATATATTCGGTTCGGCAACCTCTAGGGATATATTTTCGTGATATTTATTTTACGATTTGTACAAATTTATCGTATGAATCAGAGTACGGGTCTAGCTGAGAAACTTCTTGATCTAATGCTTCAGCGAATTTTTCCCATTTTGCTTTAGTGAAATTGACCCTTCCCTCGAAGGGAACGATTTCTTATCTGATTGCCGCGTTTTAAAAGCAAGTTATTGGTCTGTGCTTTGTTTTGGGAGGGCGTTTTCAACAATTTTTGTCTCCAATCCTGTCGCTGACAAATATATTGTCTGGGTTGCAACCTCTGTGCCATCTTCCGCTGTTGAAAGACGCGGGCTGTTTTGGATTATGAATAAGTTTGAGGTTCATGTTTTCAGCCCAATTTTTTAGTTCTTCACCATTGGAGTCTGTTTTGATATACCCCCACGCGATACTGTGACAATTGAAGTCACCCAGTATGAATTTTATTTGCTATGATTGAAAGTTATCCGGTTCCTCAAAAACAAAGTCAGCGTTTGGCGGTTTGTAGATGGACGTTACCGTACAAGACTTTAGTTCCACTGTGAGGATCTCGATGTCATCTCGATATGTTAAAGATGTGGAAACTATGTCGGTATCTGGTCCGATGAAGACTGTGGTCTGTGTGGTCTCTCCAGTACAAATCTCATACCTCGAATCCTTTTTCTGCGACTTGCAGTACCTCGATGGGTTTCTTGAACCAGTAGGACATCTATACCGTGTTCTCTGCACATATAATGACTTGTAAAAAGTGACTTGCCGAACAAAAACTGATCTTGGCAGCAATATTTTTTACGGCATTAGGTTACAGGTCATTATTTTTATATTACCTGCCCAAGTTATAAATGGCGTACAAAAATGTTTGGCCAAAAAAACTTGTGGTAAGTTTATCTTACCTGTGAATCACCTGTACCGATAAAAATTGACGGCATAGTTTGTAAAGTTGTTATTACATATTGTAGTATTGATTTATATATGATTAGTGCTGGGTCAAATGACCCCTTAAAAATCTCCCATGGGCTTGTAGACTAATCTTTGTATTGTGGCGATTAATCTAAAGTCGAAAGAAAAACCTATAAGGTACATTCTTTATTTTTCACTTTTCATAATCAACAAGATATTTTTATTTTGTTTATCCACTGAGTACAGCCCCATAATCAATCACATAAAAAGGCGATCTTGTTAAAAAATTGTGATAAAAAATCACACATTTCGTTAAATAATCTGCATATTAACAACTTTACAAGGTTTTAAAACCTTCACGTCAGACTACTGTTCTAAATTCCATATTGATACGTGTATAACTTATTAAGATTTTAGTATACACCCATTTGTACGCCGGTCTGTTGCTTCATGAAAATTCATGGTTCAGTAGAGTGGTATTTTCTGGTATGGATATACCCACGCAATGATTTTTTCTGAAATTTATTAGGAACGAAATGTTGGCGAGTAACAAAAACAAGCCTCATGCTGGTTTTTAAGTGTCTTGTTTGTTGATAATAAGAACAGTTTAAATTTGTGAGATACGAGGACACTTCAAATACGCGCCTACATTACATATTATGGTCAATTAGTAAGAAGATAATGAAGAAATCTACCAAAGGTAAATGGTAGATAATTTCAAAAATAACTAACTAGACATAAACGTATTAAACCCCTATTAAAGTATGTTTATTATTGCTTGTTGTATGTATTGTATATATTGTTTATTGTTTTTCGCTCAACAATAACTAGATGGCATACTAATGTTGCTTAATGCTACCGAAATGACCTCTGCCTAAAACTGTCGTGACTGACATCGTTGGGACCGACAACGTTAGGTCCGATGGTTGGTGTGTATTTGTAGGCTTGTTGACCGGTAAAACCAAAATTTTGGTTTAAAACCAAATCCGATTTAGTTGTAAAACCAAATCGGTACAACTCTTTTTGTAGGTCAACAAGCCTACACACACACCAACCGTCGGGTCCAATATTGTCGGTCACGACAGTTGGGTGGTCTCGTCGGGACGTGTAAACCGATTTGTCGAACAAGCGGATTTAAAAAATAAATGAAGTAAACATTAAAAAGTATTTACACAAACGTGTTAAAAAATAAATAAAAAGTGTATAAGTCGCACTATTATAGTCGCATTATTATAGAGTTAGCAAACATTTCGTGATACTAAGCAATCAATTATAAATTTTATAAAACGAACAATCACCGATATATTACCATCTTTGCCTGTCTTGAGAGTTCTTTTTCTTCAAATTCCCTTGCCTTCTACTCCAGGACATTCTTGGTCTCCCTCTTTTACGCCTTGCTGGTCGATTCCATCTAAATACTCTGGATTTTCTACTTTATTTTATACGTATAATATGCCCACACCAATAGATCACTTGAGACCCTTCGTTTCTCTTATATTGCTTAACGTATCTGTGACATTTAATTTATCTCTAATGGCCCCGTTAGTAATTCTGTCGCATCTTGATGTTCTGGAACTCTCTCGAAGATAGTCCATCTCTACTACATAATTAACTTTCTCGTTGTAGTCCACAAAGTATCTTCCAATCCGAATCATATCCTATCCATGGGAACATGATTTTTACGTTCTGCAAAAGGAATTATGACGCTTCATAAGAGGTCAAAGAACGGAGGTAAAGGAACTAATAGAACCCAAACACATAGAAAAGGATACGTGGATTGACTACCTAAAAAAGTTTTATGCAGAGGAGGAACAAACGACGCTAGAATCGAAAACACCAGAAATTACCACAAATGAAGAAATTAATATAAATGTACAGGAAATTCGGAAAATACTTGAACACCTGAAGAACAGAAAACCAGCAGGTAAAGACGGGATACCAAACGAATTACTGAAATATTGTGGAGCAGCAATGACAGAACAATTAACAACATTAATTAATAAAATTATAAATCACAATAGAATACCGGAAGAATGGAGAACGAGCGAACTAATTCTACTATTCAAAAAGGCAGATAAAAAAACAGGCAGAAAACTACAGAGGTATAAACTACTACGCTATTAATTACTACGCTAAAACTTTTTCAGGGTTTTTGTAGTGGAAGATCGTGTACAGATGCAATATTCGTTATAAAGCAAATTACAGAAATCACTAGAGTATAATAGACCAGCATTTCTGTGTCTAATTGACCAAAGAAAGACTCAAAAATGTAATCCATCTTCTATATAATAGAGAAGTTCCTCTAAATATTATAAAACCTATCGAAAACATCTACCCAAACAACAAAATGGAAGTCAGAATAGATGGGCAACTTACAGAACATAAAGTACTAGGTAGCGGAATAAGACAAGGGGATTCATTATGCTCCATGCTCTTCAATTTGATCATGGATGAAATAATCAAAAGCGTTAACAAAGGAAGAGGATACAGAATGGAAAACAAAGAAATAATAATACTCTGTTACGCAGACGACGCAATATTGATAGCCCAAGATGAAGATAGTCTGCAAAAACTGGTACACAGATTTAACATAAGAGCAAAAAAATTTAATATGACAATCTCATCTCAAAAAAACTAAAAAAATAGTAGTCAGCAAAGAACCAACCAGATGTAAAATAGAAATTGATGGCATCAGTATTGAACACGTAATGAAAATAAAATACCTGGCAATTACACTGTCTAGCTATGGAAACCTAGACAAAGAAGTTAAAGATCAAGTACAAAAAGCAAATAGACTGGCAGGATGGTCATATGGAGTGACAACCTTCCATAGAGGTTGCTTAGAAAGAGAAAGAAGAAGAAGAAGATATTTAGTGATTTTAATTATTAAAATTTAAGTATTTTAAGATTTTTTTTAGTTTGTGTACGTTTGTGTACGAACACTATCAACTTTGGAAAAAAATATCAATAGATCTCTTTTGTTTAAAATGACTCAAAAAATCTAAATTATCTGATTTTTGGAATTCCTGTACAAAAATTTCCCCCACCACCCTTCAGATTTGTTTAAAGGATTCTTTTTTGAACAGGAATCCGCAAAGAAACCGAATCAGAAACTTCTTGTTACGGGAGCGGCCTCACAACCTGGACTAAGAGCGACCTGATTTCTTAAATTCGCTTCTTCTTATAACGTAATTTATCTTCTTCCATTAGTTCTTTACAGACTTGATATTCTTTTAACACGTAAGTTTATTACATAAAATAGTTTAAATTGTATGTTCTGATTAATTCATGACTATCATCGATTAAACATCTTCAAATGCCCTTGTATATTTTAAAAAACGTTAATTTATTGCCTCAAAATTCTTAAAAATATCAAGGTTTTTAACACTAACCATTTTATATATGTATTTAAACTAAAGTTGTGACAAAATTTATATCGACATTTCAAACTTAATTAATTATCAATGTCTAAAGTATTTTTCTAATTATAATTTGGGATTTTACGATATTTATTTACTATCAACAAAACCACTTTCACTAATGTGTATCGTTAAAAGGTCATGCCACACCAACTAAAGAGAGTTAGAATACCAAAAGGACTATAAGGATATATAAGATCGTACAAACATGCAGTCAAAATTTTCAGAAATTTTATATTTCGTCTTCTTTTCTTTTATAGTTCGTAATACGTGGAAACTTTCTAATATCATCCGAACTGAGCACGACAGATAGACTTTATATTTGGGTTTATATTTAGGTCCTTTTTTATTATTTTTTTAACAAACAGTTTTTATCCCCATTACCTTAAAAGATACTTCATCGATATTACACATTTTCATATCAAACAATAAAATTACATACTTTCCAAGTAGTACAACGAATATGCCATTATGTAACAAAAAAATTTACAGTAGATAATATTAAAAATTTACGAATGGAAATATTAACTTTTCGTCTTCTTCTTCTTTAAGTGCCGTCTCCCGATCGGAGGTTGGATATCATCATCACTATCTTTACTCTATCTACTGCTGCTCTGAAGAGTTCTATAGAACTGCATTTAAACCAGTCCCTTAAATTCTTCATGACACTCTCCTTCTTCCTACACTCCTTCCTCCTCTTATCTTTTCCTGTATTATCAGCCCTAGCAGTTCATATCGCTGTCCGCTCATTACGTGCCCCAGATATTGTAACTATCTTATTTTTATTGTGTTTATTATTTCGTATTCTTTGCCCATTTCTCGCAATTCTTCTGTGTTAGTTTTCTTCTGTGTCCATGCTATTCTAAGTATCCTCCTGTAACACCACATTTCAAAGGACTGTAACTTATTTACGTGTTCTTGCTTTAATGTCCAGCTTTCAAGTCTGTTGCAGAGAATTGTTTTCATTTTTACAAACGCATTTCTTGCTCTTTCTAACCTGGCTCTTATTGGCTTACATTTTCCAAATGTATGCTTGTTGGTATATTTGTTTTCTTTGTTATTATCATGTATTTGGTCTTTTTTATATTCATTTTTAGTCAATATTTTTCACAAAAACTGTTTGTTTTGTTTAGCAGTAATTGGAGTTGTTTAGCAGAGCTTGCCATAATTATGGTGTCATCTGTATATCTTATATTGTTAATAGATCTTCCGGTAATTATTATTCCTTCACTTTGAGAGTAATGCTTCTTCAAAAATGGCTTCACTATGTACATTAAAGTAATGGGGACATAATACATCCCTGCCTAACTCCTCTCCTGATTTCAATTTCTGGACTGGGTTCGTTTATTATTACGATTTGTGCTCTTTGGTTTCAGTAAAGGTTTGTTATTATTCGTAAGTCCCTATAGTCTATGTTTTTTGTCTTTAGAATTTGGACTAATTTTTCATGTTTTACTTTGTCAAATGCTTTTTCAAAATCAACGTATCAAACATGCACATCAACATTCATATTCATGCATCTTTAAGCTAACACATTAAGAGCAAATAACTCTTTTCTGGTTCCTAGTCCGTTTCTGAACCCAAACTGACTATCATCTATTCTTTCTTCCAGTTTTTTATTTATACGACCATGTATTATTTTCAGGAATAATTTGAGAATGTGACTTATTAGTAATATTGTTCTGTATTCACTGCAATATTTAGCGTTTGTATTTTTAGGGATAGCACAAATGATGGAGAGTAACCATTGTTTCGGTATGTGTCCTGTTTTGTATACTGAGTTAAATAAGTCTACTATAATGTCTAAGGTTTCATCATTTATGCATTTTAAGGTTTCTATAGGGATTTGGTCTGAACCTACTGCTTTAACCATTTTTGCTGTTTTTTAATGCCATTTTAAATTCCTCTTTTAATATCTTTAAAAGCATATCCTCTTCTACTTCTATCTCCATCTGTTCTGTTCCATTGTCTTTGAACAGTTCATTGATGTATTCTGTCCATCTCTTTAATTTGTCGTTAGTATTCAACTCAAGTTTCCCATTTGCATCTTTCAGTATTCCCGGTTTTCTTGTTCTATTGTTGTGAGTTAATTCTTTAATTTTTTATGTGTGTTAAAACTATCATATCCTTTCTGGTATTCTTCTCTTTCTGCGCATTGTTCTTTTAACCATTGTTTTTTCGCTTTCTTAATTCGGTATTTTATTTATTTATCCACTTTTTTGTACATCTGATTATCTTTGTTTTTATATTGACGTCTTTCTTCCATTAAATCAAAAAAATTTTCCGTCATTCATTGCTTTTCGTCTACTTACCACTATATTATTTGTATTTCAGTTACAACTGAAAATAAAGAACTTTAACTCTGACCTACAACCAGAAATTAGTAAAAATGAAATAAAAAAGGCACTCACAGAAATGAAGAATAACAAATCTCCTGGGAAAGATGGAATAACTGTGGAAATACTAAAAAATGGGGAAATAACTCTGAGATAGCGCGACACTATTACTATTTACGAAAGGCGATAGAAAAGATCTAAAAAAACTATAGGCCCATAACGCTACTGAAAGTAATGTACAAAGTGTTAACTAAATTACTAACAAACAGATTAACAACTAAGTTAGATAATTACCAGTCAAGAGAGCAAGCCGGTTTTAGAAAAGGATTCAGTACAAGCGACCATCTGCTTAAAAATATTAATTGAAAAGGCCAACGAATATCAAATACTCTGAGATAGCGCG
>NW_027314580.1:0-13168 GCF_040954645.1 Diabrotica undecimpunctata | reverse complement strand
ACTTTGTGACTGGATTAAGTAGCTTAGATGCGAAACTTAATATAAAAATAATGCACGAATGATTTATTAAGCCGTACAAATTGACACATACAATGTCTGTGAGGAGCTTAATTTAAAAATTAAAAGCCCTAGTCTTGGTGAAGCTGCAATCAAAGAGATGATGTAGAAGTAATCGCCTTCGATTTTATGCAGAACCTTCAAATTCCTGCAATTCCTGTATAAGACCTATTTTATCTGTCGCAACTTACCGTTAATGTTTTTTACATCACCCATATTAAGCCACGAAAATCCGTTCTTTATATTTAGCACGAAGCAGAAATATGAAAAAGCCCGAATAAGGTCTGTAGCTTTCTATTAGATTATATTGAAAAATATATTGGAACAGATGTAACAGAACTACACCTGTTCGCTGACACCTGCCCACTTCAAAACAAAAACCACTGCGTTACAAGAATGTGTTTGGCTTTAACCGAAACAGGCAGATTTAAAAAAAATCAACAATTTTTCCCACTTCGAGGTCATTCATTTCTTCCCTGTGACCGTAATTTTGGGGATATTTGGGGGAGTTTATGACATCCATACGTACACGGAGATCATTGTTACCGCAAGTGCCCAAAACCTATTCACGGTCTGTGAAATTAAAAGGGAAAGTATTATAAATTGTAAAGACTGTTGGCCTAGGTATTATAAGTCTGCACGTGCGTAGACCGAGACACAGAAGTTAACAGGGGACCAACGAATTTCGTTCTCAATTTCCAAATTGCATCATTTTGTCTACAGCGTTGATGCCCCCGGCAAGTTTCGAGCTAGTGAATACAGTAATGGTGCGATATGGAGTACCTTTAATGTTTCCATTTCAAAAACAAGCAGTGTCACAGTTAAACTGCGAACTCAAAAGGCGTATAAAGACCCAATTAAAATACTAGAGGCCAAAAAAGAAAATTTGATCATACTGCTTCAATGGGTGGAGGAACCGTTCAAACCATTTTACGAAAATATTATTCAAACATCAGGAACTAAGAAAAAATCCAAGTAAGTCACAAAATAAACTGTATGATATTAAAATTGTTTAGTAATAAATACTTTTGTTTTGAAACCTGACATTTCATTACTGAAACAACCTAAGTCCATTTTCTTCTTCTTCAAGTGCCATCTTCGTTCCGAAGGTTGGCGATCATCAGGGCTATACGTATTTTCGAAACTGCTGACCGAAACAATTCGTTGTTGCTACAGCTATACCATTCCCGTAGATTCTTTAGCCAGGAGTTTCGTCTTCTTCCTATGGACCTTTTTATTGCTATTTTCCCTTGCATAATTATTCGAAGCAGTTCATATCTTTCGCCTCTTGTAATGTGTCCCAAGTATTGCAGTTTTCGTTTTTTGATCGTAAATATAACTTCCTTTTCTTTATTCATTCTTCTCAAGACCTCGACATTTGTAACTCTCTCGGTCCATGATATTCTCAGGATTCTGCGATACATCCACAGTTCAAATGCCTCTAATTTTTTGGTATCAATCTTTTTCAACGTTCATAACTCCATTCCGTAGAACAGCACAGAAAGTACGTAACATCTCATCAGGCGAAGTTTCATTTCAAGGCTCAAATTTCTTCCGCAGAACACTCTCTTCATTTTAGTGAATATGGATCTGGCTTTTTCTATTCTTATTTTGATTTCTGCTGAGCTATCGTTGTCTTTATTTATAAAAGTGCCTAAATATTTGTATTTGCTAACTCGATCGATAATTTCATTGTGTAAATATAAATTTTGGACATTTTGTGTTGATTTCGATATTACCATAAATTTAGTTTTCTTTATGTTCAAAGATAGTCCATATTCTTCGCTGCAGTCTGCTATCTTATTCACCAATGCCTGTAGCTCTTCAAGTGTTTCTGCGATCAGAACGGTGTCGTCGGCAAATCTCAGATTGTTTAATCTAACACCATTAATTTTAAAACCTACGGATTGCTCAGAGAGTGTTCTATTCATTACGTCTTCGGAATAGAGATTAAACAGGGTTGGTGACAGTATACACCCTTGTCTCACACCTCGCTTTATTTCAATTTCTTCAGTGGTATTATTCTCTACTCTCACTACTGCTTTCTGATTGTAGTACATATTTGCTATTAGTCGGATGTCTCGTTTATCTAAATTCTTTTCTGTCAGGAGTCTCATTAGGTGATCATGCCGCACTTTATCAAAGGCCTTGTTGTAATCTATGAAACACATGAATACATCTTGATTTATGTCAAGACATCTTTGAGACATAACGTTCAGTGCAAACAACGCCTCTCTTGTTCCAAGTCCATTTCGGAATCCAAACTGGGTATTATTGATGTCCATTTCCAGTTTTCTGTGTACTCTAGAGTGTATAATTTTCAGGAATATTTGATTGTACGGTAATCACTACATTGTTTGGCATTTATCTTTTTTGGTATAATAACAAAGGTGGATAAAAGCCATTCTTGTGGTATTTTTCCTGATGTATAAATGCTATTGAAAAGTTCAACTAAAATGTGAATAGAGTCTTTTTCTATTAGTTTAAGGATTTGGCTGCTTACGTTTTTGTGTACCTGCATCCAAGTCCATTTTAAAAATGTTTAAAGAGTTTAGTAACGATTTAGAACGCTTTTGTTTTTGATAAATTCTTACATTAGGTGTAATTTATTAACTTCAAACTTCAATTTTAGTGAAAATGTTCAGATAAACTCTCAAAGCGGTTTTTTCATCTCCTGCAAACTGTCCGAATGTGACTTAGGTTGTTTCTGAAACAAGCGGTTCAATTAGTATTTTGCAACCGTGCAACACAAACAGTCAAGTATAGTAAATATACAAATATATTGCTATATATGTTCAATAATTATCATTTTAATGAACATTAAAGAAACGGCAGAGCATTCTGAGGAAGAGTAGGTAGTAAACAGCAGGTGATAATCTTCTTGTCTTCTCGTGAAATGTTTTAGTTAATGGTCAATAGTACCAATCACAGTTTAGATACAGAGATAACATTCCAGTAATTTTGTTAGATTCTACTTCTACGAGTATTTTAAGATTTTAAGACTAACGGATATCATTTATATGCATTGGATGGAAATCAAAATTATATGCATTTTAAGAATTCTTCAAACATAAACTTCTGTTTCCTAAATATAATAAAAAAAGACCTTTCAAAGAAATTAAAAATTTGGCTTATATATCCCTTTAAAATTTTTTATTTCTTTGCTTAAACGCAGGGCCGGCTTAAGCATACACGGCGCCGAGCTGCTAAACTTATCTTTTCGCCCCTTTTTGTCAGAAGATTATATAGGTTATAGGTACGCTAAAATTAAAACTAATTACGTTTGATTTCTTTATTTATATATTAAAAAAACATGGTTTAGGTATTCAAAAAAGATCAATTTTATAACACTATATATTATAATCAAAGTCAACTTTTCTAGCTTTTAAGTTGGCAAAAGTTTTTATTACTTCATCATCATCATTCTGGCTTTAGAACCCTGCGGGGATCCTAGCCTCCTCAAGAATTTCTCTCCAGTCGTCCCTATCCATTGCCTTCCTCTGCCAAGCACGTATTCCCATATTTCTTCTGTCTTAATCGATGTTATCAAGGAACCTTGTTCTGGGTTTTCTTTTTCTTCTCCGATCAATTCGTCTATCAAGGAGCGTTTTTCTAGCTGGGTCATTTTGTTCCATCCGCATTACATGTCCGATCCACCTCAGACGTCCTATCTTAATATGTTTTACGATATCAGGTTCCTGGTATATTCTATAGAGTTCGAAGTTGTATCGTCTTCTCCAAACTCCATTGTCATTCACTGCTCCATAGATTCGCCTTAGTACTTTTCTTTTGAAACGTCCTAACATATTTTCATTATTTTTTGTTAGAGTCCAGGTCTCTGGACCATATGTTAGGACTGGACGTATTATTGTTTTGAAGAGTTTTATTTTTGTAAAAAGGAAAAAGACAGTTAGGATTTGATTTCACGTATAGTGCGTCTGTATATCCGCTTATACGTATTTTATCCTAAAAGGGATCCTCAGAACGGCTATTCACAGATGCTTTGAAAGTGAAAATAAATCTTTCCTATCTTGAGAAGCAACTCTAACTTGGCTTCGTATGGACGCAAATAGCGACATCTGATAATAAATCCGTAAACTAATTTTTCGAAACCAAATTCAGATTTCTGCTTTAATCTGTGCCTTCTAAGAATTGCAAGGCAAAAAAGACGTTGATAAAGATGTTATTAGAGACATGGGGAATCTAAAATTACATTCCACAACATATCTCCTCAACTAAGCAAAGATCCTTAGCGAATTGGTTTCTAGTACTCTAAAAGGAAAAAGACAGTTAAGATTTTATTTCACGTATAGTGCTGAATAGCCGTTTTGAGGATCCCTTTTAGGGTGAAATACGTATAAGCAAATATACAGACGCACTATATGTGAAATCAAATCTTAACTGTCTTGTTCCTTTTATTCCGGTATACTCTTTATAAGTAATTTCTAGGCTAGCACTACCTGTCCATCTGATTTCTTAAAGTGCTTTACTATCTGCTGAATATTCATTAACAGACAGACTGGACAGACTTCTTAGTTTACCTGCACTATACAGAGTTATTCCTAGTAAATAAACCAATATCATTAACCTTATTTCGTTTGCCAAGTCGTCGACAAAAAATCCGTCCGGCTGATTGTTTTGAAGTTTCCGTAACAGAAGAATTTTTACAGGGGGGGGGGTGTTAACCCACTGCCCAACCCCCAACCTGGAGGACCATATCACCCGCTCTTGTCAGTTGCCGACCCAACCTTCCACCCGCGTTGGATACCGGATCTCCAGATGGGTCGCTCAGTTTAACATGGGACACCAATGTGAAGGTGAGAGTCGGATTTGAGGGCTAAGTGGGACAAACTGGAATCAACTCCATATTTTCGCATCCTACTCCTTTGTCACCCTCTCCAACAATTTACTTATTGTTATTGTTAATAGGTCGCCATTCTGACTTCTGCATTGTCTTGTGGTTGCATTGAATTCTTTTCTGTTGAGTTTTTCTATATATTTAAGTTCCTTATCTAAGTGGTTTGGTTTTTTTCTTTTGTGTATCTTCTTTTCTTCTCTTCTCTTTGTCTGGTAAATCCCTACAGTTGTTCTAGTTCTCTAGACACAAATTTCTGTTCCTATTTTCTCTTGCGCTGCTGCTTCAATGTCTTCCTTTATTCTAGTTCAGTAGGAGTCTATATCTGTCTGGCCTTCTTCATTTACATTTTGATTTCTTAGCATGTTGGTGATGTTTTCCGAGTACGGTTCTGCAATTGTCGCATCTCTCAGCTTTTTTGTATCCATTATATTTTCTTTACTGGTGTTTGAAATTCCAGCCCTCGATGTTGAGATCACTAGGCAATGATCTGAGTCTATGTTTGCGCCTCTATAACTTCTGCAGTTTATTACGTCTGTTCCATGCCTTAAATCCATTATCGCTACTGATGTTGTGTAGGCTATGCTTTCCTATCGTGGACATGAAAACTCGCTCTCGTCCTATTCTTGCATTCATGTCACCTAATACAATCTTAATGTCATTTCCGGGACATCTCCTGTAGGCTTGCTCTAGGTCTTCAAAGAACTGTTCTTTTATTTCGTCTGGTTTGTCATCAGTTGGGGCATGTGCATTGATCAAACTGTAATTCAAGAATTTCCCTTTTAAGTGCAAATAGCAAATTCTTTGGCTGTAGGCTTTAAGGTCAATAATAAGGCCTTTTATTCTTCGGTTTACAATAAATCCAACCTAGTCTAGGAAAGATGTGAGTGCTCCAGTTCGGTACTTTGTTCGGGTATTCCATGTTCCTAATCTTAATTCCATTTTTCGTTTGCAGAGTCGTCGTCATGAGTTCCGTCCAGCTAATAGTTCCTGAGGTTCCGTAACATATGTTTTTTACAGGAAGAGGTTGTCAGCCTCTAGCCCAACCCTCAACCTGGAGGGCCAGAGACTCTTCTGTTAGGGTTGCCATACCTTAGGCTGTTTTGGTTCGCGGTTGGTATTTTTTTCCGCAACTACCCACCGGTCCTATGACCGGTTAGGGCGTTCCCCTATCCCTTAAAAAATGTAATCTTTATCATCGACCTTGTGTCTTAATAATTTTAATGTTAGTTACTTAAATTATGTAATTTAAAGGTCATCTGACTTTGTTATGTGGCTAGTTCCAAATACTATATAGACGTTTTTCACTGATAATGATCTGATAGGATCAAAAACGTTCTCAAAATTTATATATCCATTTTGCATAATTTTTAAAAAAATTTTAATAATAAAATTTTTAACGTTTTTATTTTTCATTGTATGCTTTTTTAAACTATGGTATACAGCCAACCACTGGGGATCATCATCATCATCATCATTGGTGCTACGGCCCTATAAAAGAGCCTCGACCTTCCTAAGTCTATTACGCCAGTCAGTTCTATCCATTGCCAACTGTTGCCAGTTTGCTCCGCCTATTTGTCTACCATCCTCATCTACACCATCCCTCTATCTGAGTTTTGGTCTACCCCTTTTTCTATTTCCCACAGGTTGTGACATAAGGATTCTTCTAGGAGGGTTGTTCTGCTGTGATCTTGCCAGATGTCCTGCCCATCTTAGTCTTTCTATTTTTATAAAGGATACTACGTCTTTACCACCAAATATATGTTTATATCTGTGATATATCTCGTAGTTGTACCTCCTTCTCCAAACACCATTTTCACAGATGCCACCAAATATTCTTCTCAGGATCCTTCGTTCAAATATAAGCAGGAGATTTTCATCTGCCTTGGAAATGGTCCATGCCTCTGACCCATATGTCAACACTGGTTGTATAAGGGTTTTGTATATGGTTATTTTTGTTTTTTGGCTTAAGTTTCTGCTTCTCATATGTCTACTCAGTCCAAAATAGCATTTGTTTGCTAGGATTATTCTTCGCTTGATTTCTTCCGTCATGACGTTCTCCTTGGTGATCAGGGAGCCTAAGTATGTGAATTTGTCCACTACTTCAAAGGTAGAATTATCAACCGTGAATTGGTGGCCGATGTTTCTGGCTCTATTGTTGGGTGTTGATGCCATTATCTTAGTTTCATTTTCATTTACTTGCAGGCCCATATTTTTCGAGGCGTGTGACAAGGTGGTATACATTTCTTCTAGCTTGCGTGTTGTGCGGGCAACTAGATCAACATCATCATGCAACCACTGGGGATTTCCCTTTTAAATTTCAAAAGAAATTCTTGTTTTGCATAATGTTTTATATGCGTGATATAAAGTGCGCTTTATGTGTGACCACACGGGCGTAGAGTCGTATTTATGTAGTTAGAATAACTAATAAAAATATAATAACTGAGTAGTTTGAGAAAATATATATACCTTTTTATTTCTGTTTTATTTGGTTGTCACAATTCATATGAAATAGCAATAAATAGACTCACAACATTGTTGCCCGACAATATTAATTCCAGTTTATACGTCACGGTTGTACGTTCCTGTTTATTCTTAATATCTAATTTATTTTTAGACATTGTAAATTGTTTTTAACGCTTTTTACTGCCATTTTAATTATTGAACTACATTTGCGTGTGAATTAAGCGATCTTATCTAGCATTGTATGTCAGGGGCAAAGTCTGATATATTACACCAAGTAGAAAACCTTTTATATTACCTATATTACCTCATATAGAAAAAGACAAGATGTATGAAACTTTTGATTTTTCATTCACGATGCAAAGAAACACGTGAAAAATGGGTTTAAAAAACACCAAGGGATGAATGGAAAGTCATGGGCTAGACATGTTGCCAGATGGACGGATGATAGATAGACCAGAAAGATTCTGGAATGGAGACCAAGAAAAGAAGCATATCGAAACAGAGGGCGACCAACTAGATGGACGGATGATATAAAACCAATCACCACAAATTAGATGTAAGAAGCTCAAAATAGAAATCGGTGGAAAATTTTAATTTTAAAAGGTCACCAAATAACTACAGAGGGATCAGTGTAATGCCTTCAATAGCAAGAATCTTTTCATCAGTTATAAAAGAAAAACTAGAACAACACATGTACCATTATAGCGAAGAACAAGCCGGATTCCGAAAAGCCAGATCATTTGTTTAGATAATATATTATAGATATGACCTTTATCGACTTAGAGAAAGCATACGATAGAGTGCCCAAGAAACAACTATGGGAAGCAATGAGAAGAATGCGCGTTAGAGAGAAATGGGTGAATATAACACAAAGACTGCATAAAGAAACACAAGTGCAAATAAAGTTAGGTAATGAAATAACAAGAACAATCACAGCAACAAAAGGCCTCAAACAGGGATGTGGTCTCTCACCTACACTTTTTAATATATATATATATATATATATATATATATATATATATATATATATATATATATATATATATATATATATATATATAGATCAGGATTTGAAAAGTTGGTATAGAAAATGCGGAACAATGGGCATACCAGTACAAGAGAATATATTACAGTCACTACTTTTCGCAGATGATCAAGTCATTTTTGCACAAGACAGGGAGGATATGGAATATATGATAAGGAAATTAAAGGAAGAATATGAACTTTGGGGACTCAAGATAAATATGTGCAAGACCGAATACTTATGTATTGGACCCGAGGTTGCAGATTTGAACTTAAGTTTAGAAGAAGAGACTATTAAGAGGTGTAAGGCTTTTAAGTATTTAGGGTCGATGATTAGCCGAGATGGTACTTGTATGAAAGATATATAAATGAAAATAGCACGGGGAAAACAAGCCACAAGAGCACTTCATGGAGTGATATGGAACAACACTCTAACCAAAGAAAATAAAAAGAGGATCTTTCAAAGCATAGTGATGAATATTACCCTATATGGAGCGGAAGTATGGCCAATGACAACAACAATACGAAATAAAATAAGAACAGTTGAACTGGACTTTATGAGAAGATGTCTACAAATCACAAGAGCGGATAGACTAAGAACGGAGGAAATATGGAACAGAATGGAAGTAAAATGCTCAATTACAAAAAAGTTGGAAAACAGAGCCCTGCAGTGGTACGGGCATGTACAAAGAATGTCAGAGATAGGTGGCCGAAAAGAATATTAAACTGGGACCCGCCGGAAAGAAGACGGAGAGGAAGACCTGCTACAAGATGGAAAACATACGTCGGAAATCCTATGATAGATAGAGACCTCAGAGAAGGTGACTGGGAGAATAGATTGCTGTGGAGGACGAAAACAGCGAACTCATAATGGGAAAAACCGAAGAAGAAGAAGAAGGACAATTTTACTGGAGGCCTACGTACTCTGAGATAGCGCGTTGCAAATTATAGCAAATGGCGCTTCGTAGCAAAGCTAATCTTTTATAAATTTCACTTTCCTCTTCCCAATTCAGAGAGAGAAAGAAACTTGTAGAATTATCTGATAATTCTGAACAAAGATGAAACAAGCGGTGCTGTGAACATAGATAGACTTTTGAGAGAATTAAGGCATTAGATCAGTTGTTAAACGGTGAAATATTCGGTAACGTTATTAAATGAAAAATTCGTATTTGTATCTACAGGCGGTTACAAACTTTTTACATCATACTATTCAATAATTCTTTGTACTATTTCTTAATTTCCATGTTAATTTCTAGTCGTACGACCGCATAACTCATATTTTTTAGTTTATGCATTCGAATGCGTTAACTACCTATGAACCTATTTGATGACTTTCGGAAATGCTAATTGTACAAAAACCGTTCACGGTGCATCTATTTTTAATAAAGCGACATTATTGCCATGCCTTTTGGCCCAAACGAGTTTTCATCACATTCGGTGAAAAATGTGACGGTAACATGTGTTTGGGAAAACTCATTTGACGGAGATTCTATCAGAGTTATGGAATTTCCGCCCATTCTCAACGACGCATTAAGTGTTCAGAGATTGATATGCAGTTAAAAGAATTATTATTGCAGGCGTCAGATATAGATATGGGTTGATTAATATGACTGTTATTGTTATTGGTGTGTTGAGTGTGTAGGAAAATCATAGACGGTCTGTATTCCGCATTATTTGCAAAATTATGTATTTATTGTACTTTAGATTAACCCTTGAGTAATCGGGTACATGCAAATTACATGAACAGTCGGCTGGGGTCTGTGAGGCTCCAGTTTTTATTTTACACAATACATTTTTACACAATACATTAGAAAAGAATAAAATAAAACTATTTTATATATGTACAATCTTTTTTATTTCATTTTTAATACATCTTAACCAATTGAAACCCAATGATAAAATAAACAACATCTTTGGGAAAATGCAAAAAAAAAGTTAAACTTCTCTTACATTTAATAAACAAAATTCTAATTCTAATTTCAATTTTTATTGCAGTCTTCGCAAATCGGCTAGCATGCTCTAAACCTAGCCATTTTTGGCATTTGACACAAAAATATCGTGTTTTACGATGTGGACAATAGGCGCAACCACCTCGTGTATTTGGACGCGGAGGCGCTGGATCTGCATGTACTCCGCTTAATTTTTGAGCGATATTTCTGATATTCTTTTGTAAACGAGGGTCTCTTGCTCTGATTAGCATGTTCTCTGTTGTCAAGGCTAAGCCAATTGATTTCAGAAACAATCTTCGTTCCGAAATTAGGTCGTTTTCATTTGCATTATACTTATGTATGACGTGAGAGTTTATGCCTGCAATGTTGAGTAAATTATAAAAAATGACCTTTGGCCATCTTTAAGTGTTTCTGCCTACGTTATAAGCCGCACATTTCTGATCGACTGAGTCAACGCTCGATTTTGTAATGTTATAAAAAGTAATAATATTGGGCTTACAGCCATCTCCAGAATCTTCATCAATCGAATCATCATATGATAACAGCGTCACGACTTTTTTTTTTCTTTGGGATATACGACACCAAGTAATGAGTTTAGAAAATGCAAACATAGACGAGGGACTGTGACCTGCTGGTATCAAGAAGTTCCTTTGGAATCTCCCTTTTATTTTTTCAAATTGTTCCAACAATTGTAATTTTGTGCTGCTCCAGCATGCATTTTACAATTTCGTAACTTATAAACCAATTATCCATGGTTATATTTCTAGACGATCCAAACACAGGCTCACATATTTTTTAACACTAAATAGGTGGTTTTAGTACTAACGTGATATGGTCCTGGAAGCTGAGCTCCAACGTATACTTTCATATTTATATAATAATAGTCTCCCATTTTATACCGCTGCGCGGCTTTGGGAGTATAGCAGGGGTAGTCTGCTATATCTAGGGCCTACGGTATACAAGGAAGGTAACATGGCCAGTGCTACGCTTCAACCGCCTATTATTACCCCTGGTTTTACCCAAGGTACTCATTTACTCTGAGATAGCGCGTGGGGCCTATAGACATTTTTAAAAATGTCTAGTTGTTCTTGCCGGCGGTAGGATTCGAACTCCGGACCACCAGCGTGCGAGGCAAGCATCCTACCGCTTGCGCTACGCAGGCCCTATTACTTTCATATTTGCCGTGTAAAAACATTTGGAGTCCACTAAGGAAAATACTTCTATGCCATATTTGGCTGACTTATTCAAGATGTACATGCGGAATCCTCAACGTCCACGGAATGCAAAAAGCATCTCGTCTAATGTTAAATAAGACGCAGAAACGTAATTAAGTTTGCATTTCTGATTAAATTGTTCAAAAACGTTTATTATTGGTGATGTATGATTTTTCTTTCTTCTCTAGTATTTACGTCATCAAAACGCAAGCAATGTAGCAAGAATACAAATCGCCTATGAGCCATGGTAGCTCGAAACACCTCTTCGCCTGTTCCTTCAGTAGCCCAACATTCTTTGCAATTTCGGCGGTTTGCTTTGAAAACCCCAGTTAGGTATAGTAGACCAATTAACGCCTTTTCGCAAATTGCAAATCTCCGGTCGCTTAGGTTAAGTGTAGGAGATGAGTTTCGCCGAGACGAGTTTTTTTTTTGTATGTCAGTCCTTCATGCCACACTGTCGAAGGCTTTGCTTACATCCAAGAAAGCTGCTCCTGTATATTGTTTGTCATTGTATTTAGAGGCTATGTATTCTGAAAGTCTGAGTACTTGTAGTTCGCTGGAATGTTGACCTCTGAATCCGAATTGTATTTCTATGATTAACCCCAGCCTGTCTGTCTCTAATTGGAGTCTGGTTTGAATTATTCGCTTCTGACTACTGGAAGTAAGCTAATCGACCTGTAATTTTGCGAAAACATGTGGTTCTTTCTTGGCTTTGGCATCATGATTACATGGACTTCCTTCCATTGGTTTAGGAAAAGTTTCTATCTAAGTATTGCGTTTGTTGTGTGAAGAAAAGTACATAGCATCATAATTATTTCGATCATGCACGTGTGGTGAGTCAAGACAGTCCCCGTATTTTCTCCATGAATCGCGATCGACCTTAAAAACTTTGGCGATTGACCGGTCGATCGCGATCGACCTTTTGAGCACCGCTGTGCTAACCGCTCTATGACATCTGTGACGCCTGTCCTTCTTATTTCTTCGTTTCTATCTCTGTCTCCGAGAGTCAGTCCAACTAGCCAGAGTTCCATTCTTCTTTGGGCTACTCTGGTTTTATTTGCTGTAGCCGGGGCTAATGAAAGTTTCGGCGCCGTAAGTCATGACCGGAAGCACACTTAGATAGTGGAAAAATAGTATCTCCTTGAAGTACACCTCTTTCAATTAAAAATTGATTATCTTCCTGGAGCTTAACACTTGTTTGAGTGGATTGTTACGCGATAATATTAATAGAATGAAATAGGAAGCGTATCAATATGAGCAGACAGACTTGTAAGTGTCCAAAACCAGAATGGGGATCATGGAAAAGTGGACATGAAAAGCTGGTCATTAGCGCAGCATAATATGATTTACAGAGAGAGTAGTGAAATATTGTATCAAATAGAGAATTTGCAAAATAAAGAAAAAGTTAGAAAAAATTAGCACTACGCTGACTAGACTCTGAGATAGCGCGTAGGGTAGAAGGGTTAAATACATGCTATGCCCAGTTTTCAACCTTCCTTTGAATCATGTTCATTTACCGACAAAAGACGCGACAGCACGCGCCCACCGTAAATAGACGGTTTTCCCTATTCCAATGGTCGTAAACCACACTCTGAGATAGCGCG
>NW_027314579.1:0-13177 GCF_040954645.1 Diabrotica undecimpunctata | reverse complement strand
ACGCGCTATCTCAGAGTCATAATAGAAATAAAGTAGAGAAGAATCCAGCGGGCAGGACAGCTCAGAAGACATTTTGACGAAATAATAGGAGGACTGATGTGGAAAGAAGTTCCTACTGGAAGAAGACCACGTGAACGACCTCGACTACGGTGGCGAGATAATATAGTTGGAGACCTTAAAGCTATGAGCATGTAGAGTCAGATGGAGACTGCACAAGAAAGAAAGCATGTTGCCAAGTCTGTTAAAACCCACGCACGGTTGTAGCGTCATTTAGTAAGTAAATTAATTTAAAAAATCTTAATGGTTTAGTGTCACATGCATAAATATTTTGTTAATGAACAAATTAGCATTATTATAATACCGACAAATATTTCAAATTAATTTTGAGCAGTTTTTTATTACTTTTATAATTTTTAAATGTCATGAAATCTATATATAATATAAGTTTATTCAAAATTGCGTTTTATTGTGTAATTTATGATAGGTACCAAACTTTAAAAAATTTACACTTTTCTTGGTATTTAAACAATTCAAAACGTGTTCACGTGTTCTTTTACAACAATAAAAACTGAATTTAATAAAAATATAATAATATATTTACACCTATATACTGTATTACTTAATCTTATTTATACTTTACAAATTAAGAATAAAAAGGAAAAGTAATAGTAAGAATTAAAAATATTGGGTTACTCTTGTCTAAAAATGTATTACTAGCCCAGTCTGGTTAAAAAAAAAGGTGGAAAAATGTTTCGCAGATATCTGAAGCTTTTAAGACATAGGTGGGGGATACTAGATGATGAATAGATAAAAAGATACTCCTAGTTTTACCTTGCGTTTTTTTTGAGCAATAATTTATGGTCACAATTTAATTTTTTGTCTATAAATTTTTTCCCTTATATTTTAAATAAACAGTATTTATGTCATTTTTTTATGTCAAGAATATCTTTATTTTCCCGTTTTTTTAATTAAAATTGATAAACAATTTACAGAGATATTTGCAAAAAAGCAGTTTTTTTGCACTAATTTATAAATTTTATTAATTTTTTTATTAACAAAATAAAATGGCATTAATACATTTAAACATCAAGGATTACCATCTTTTAGATTTGTGCGAAATTTCCCCCCGATCAGTCATATATTTTATAAGTTATTTTATTTGTTTATCCCTGTGGCTAATTATTTAAACTATTGAGCTTGCCCTATGCATGATGCTAAACACATTCAGCAAATTTCATAGGTTTCTTTAAGACTTGGACTATCTCAGAAGTTAAATGCATATTGAGTTTTCGTCGAAATTATTTACAAAATAAACGTTTGAAAAAGGGGTATGTTTTTTACTTATAAACAATTGTAATAACTTCTATATTTTTCAAGCTACAGACTTGTACGTACAACCATTGGATAGCTGGTAAAAAAGCTCACATTAAAAAATAAAAAACTTTCTATGACCAATAGGAAAGTGACTATTTTAAAAAAAATCATATCTCCATTGTTTATAAACATTAAGAAGTCAAATTTGAACAAATTTTGAATGAAAATCTAAACTTTATATTGAAACTTATAGCTATAAAATTTATCTAATTTTTCGAAAGGACGGTACTTTCGAAAGATCGACATAGGAAAGTGGAGAGGATATCTGTTTCAGCTCCGTTTTTTTTTCGGCATCGGAACTTCATATTGCAACACATAGGAAAAATTTACATTATCTCGGCTTCCTTTGCAGCTGCAAGCCTCTTTTTTTTATTCTGGGGTAGCTCGTCGAAATATGAATAACTACATAGTTTTCACTAGCCGGAAAATATGGGAAAACTCGAAAAAAATTGAGTCCATTTGAAATTCACCCTAAATACTTACTTTTTTTTTAATTTGCTCGAATAGTCTGCCGCAGTATTAATAATGATGACATAATTTTCACCCCCCATAAATCTCGGAAAATCCCGGAAAATCAACATATGTTTTTTCATGTTATATCAATGATGTAATAATACTTACATCATTTGTAATTACTAATATATTTTATAAATTAAATTTCAGGTAATTTTTTACACATTATATTATTATATTCCTTATATTAGTTATAATTGTTTGTATTTTTATAATTACCAATATTGATTTTTATTCTATTTTTCTTACAAATATGATATATAATATTAATCTAATCTGCCTTACTGCTTTGATAAAATAAGTCGATTTTTTCATCACTTGCCTTATTAAATTTTGCAATGTTTATTGAACTTTACTTTTTTTATTTTCTTCACATACATTGGTTTAAAAGTTAAAATTTGGTTCATTTATTCGACTTCACTGTCAGGTCTGAACCTTTTTGTTGCAGGTTGTTTGTCTTCACTTATTAAGTCAGTCTTTCCATACATTAACATATTAATGGGCGATCTTAATGCCAAGGTGGGTCAAGGTAAGGTAGGTAAGGAGAACAAGTAGGAAAATATGGGCTTGGATACAGAAATGACAGAGGAGATCGATTGATTCAATTTTGCCAAAGTTAAGACTTCGTAATAACAAATACCTTTTTCAAATTACCTCCTCGACGGTTATATACATGGACATCTCCACAACATACCAAAGAAAAAATAGTGAGTAATCAAATAGCCTACATTATGATAGCAAGAAGGTATCATAATGCTGTTAAATGTACTAAGACGTACCCAGGAGCTGATATAGGCTCAGATCATAACCCGGTAGTTACTGTGATAGAGGCGAGACCAAAAAAGTTTAGAAGACCACACAGAAAGTCACTAGATTTCTCCTCCGTTCAGTGCAGCAACAAATTAACGATACAAACAACGTTAACCAAAAATTAAAGTACCTACATAAATACAGCTATACAAACAGCAGGAAAGACACATCTTACAAAAACAACAAAGAATAAGGGGTGGATGACACAAGATATACTAGACTTGATGAAACAAAGAAGAAAGATGAAGAATTACCCAGACAAATACAAAGAAATAAATAAACACATAAAAAAGAGAATAAAAGAAGCCAAAGAGGAGTGGATTAAAGAACAATGTGAAGAAATGGAAACCTATGAGAAAAAGTACGATGCGTTCAATATGCACAAAAAAGTAAAAGAGCAAACAGGAAGCATAAAGATATGCCAAATAGGTAAACTTAAAGACAAAGATGGAAATCTTATTGTAGATCTAGAGAATAAAATAAAAAGATGGAGAGAATGCCTGAATAAATTATTTGAAGACGATAGAAATAACTTAACTCAGATAATCAATGCAACTGGGCCAGACATATTGAAAGAAGAAGTAGAATACGCAATAAGAAACGCTAAAAATGGAAAAGCAAATGGACCTGATGAAATTCCTACAGAACTGTCGAAGCTTTTGAATGATAAATCCGTAACCATAATATTAAATTTTGCAGCGAGGAGCTAAAACAGTTTCCCCTCTACTTTCCTATGTCGATCTTTCGAAAGTAACTTCGTTTCGAAAGGTTTTAAGTTTCGAAAAATTAGATCAATTTTATAGCTATAAAATTCAATATAAAGTTTAGATTTTCATTCAAAATTTGTGCAAATTTTACTTCTTAATGTTTATAAACAATGGAGATATAATTAACAAAAAAATTGTCGATAACTTCGTTCCTATTGTTCATAGCAGGTTTATTTTTTTTGTTAAATGTGAGTTTTTTTACCAGCTATCTAATTGTTGTACGTACAAGTCTGTAGCTTGAAAAATATAGAAGTTATTACAATTGTTTATAAGTAAAAAACATACCCCTTTTTCAAACGTTTATTTTGTAAATAATTTCGATGAAAACTCAATATTCATTTAACTTCTGAGATAGTATAAGTCTTAAAGAATTTTATGAAATTTGTTAAATATGTCTAGCATCATTCATAGGGCAAGATCAATGGTTTAAATAATTAGTCCCAGGGATAAACAAATTGAATAACTTTTAAACTATTTGACCGATCGGGGGGAAATTTCGCACAAATTTAAAGGACGGTAATTCCACAATGTTGAAATGTATTAATAACATTTTATTTTAAAATTATTTGTCAATTTTAATTGAAAAAACGGGAAAATAAAGATATTCATGATATAAAACAATGGTATAAATATCGTTTTTTTAAATTATAAGGGAAAAAACTTATAGATAAAAAATCAAATTCTGACCATACATTATTGTTTAAAAAAAAACGCAAGGTGAAAATAGGAGTATCTTTTTATCTATTCGTCATCTAGTAACCCCCACCTATGTCTTAAAAGCTTCAGATATCTGCGAAACATTTTGCCGTGAAATCGATGATTTTTGTATAACCAGACTGGGCTATACCTAATAAAATCAAGTATTACAGAAACTAAAATAATGCAGAGGCCAAACCTTTAAAATGCTCACGTCCAATAAATTCTTGGTGAATCATAAGCCTGTACCTTTTTTACAAATTGTGACAAATCAAATCCAAAAATAAAAAGGAAGTACTTAAAAATCAATTAGTAACAAACCAGTCCCATCTTCTTTACAGTAACGTATTAAAATAATAGTACTGTACCCCTGGTGGGATGATACTATTAGTACCGCCTTTATTATTGATAACGTCTATTGGTACCAATTTACCAATATACTGAGCGCCAAAATTAACTCATAATTTTAAAATCATAATTTCAGTCGTAACAGAACAAATTGTCTGTTCTTTTGTTTTTTAAGGTTTCTTTTAGAACATCTGAACGTTTCTTTTGTTACGAAAAATGTACTGCAATAAAACTACCTAACATCATAAATAAATGACGGAAATGAAAATTTTTCAAAAAATTAAGAAGTTCAAGAAAATTAAAGTAGGAGCGAGTATTGCCTCCTCTGTTATTTATTACTACTTAACAATGATCTTTCATACTCAGAATTACAGTTCTTATTTCATCTTGACCAATTTGATCCCAAATTTCAACTAATCGCAAAAAAACAGCTAGAGAATGTGATGCCTAGATATTTAAACTCCATCACTTGTTCTATTATCTGATCTTCCAGCTCCAATTTACATCTTAGTAAATTTGCTGTTATCAAGATGATGATGATGATTCTATATTCATTGAAGTGGCCTGATAACGTGACCACAGTATTTTAGAATGTCTTGAATTCCTTTTACAATTCTGGATAGCCTTCACTATTGCCCAAATGCCTAAAAAAAATTACCACCTGATGAGAGGACAGAAGTACACATTCCTACAAAATATAATGCAAGGAAAAATCCAAGGACGCAGAAATCCAGGCCGTGGCAGAATGTCCTGGATGAGAAATTTAAGAGAGTGGTTTGGCTGTATCACTAACTAATTATTCAAAACAGCAGTAAATACAATTAGAATCGCAGAGAGAATAGGAGAGACACTCAAAGAAGAAGAAGATTGCCCAAATAGTTAAAAGCTTAAATCTATTCTACAAAATAAAATTTACATTTTTCAATTTTTGCTAGTATTAAGTGTCTGAATGTGGTCTTGTGTGCTATAGATTTTACGGAATCCTGCGTGTTCTGTACTCTGCTATAATCAAATTTATTTGTTAACCTCTTCGCTATTTTTTAATGCTTTATTTACATTATTCAATTAACTAATTGGTCTATAGTTCTATAAATTAATCTTGTGCATTGTTCTGCATTTTTTTTTTTCTGATAAAGTACATATTTTGAGATGATGTCAAGAGCTTTTCTTGATTATAATCTCCCCAATTTCTGAACAATTCTGAAATTATTTCATTCAGACAATATCATTCAAGAATATATATCATAAAAAATATATTTTTTTATTGTTACTAGGGATCGGATTTATATCCGATCAATTTTGATGAATTATGCGCTTACATATGCAGTAAAAAAATATGAAATATAAACATATTTTCTGTTCTTTTAGTGGGTTTTCTAAATATTATCTTTCAAACAAAAACAGTTTTTTATATATACGCAATTTGTTCACCTTTTTTACAAAAACTGATGTCAATAATGAAGTAGGTACCTATTTAGAATAAAACAAAAAGTTGAACACATATATCTTGGATTATAATTATAATGTGTTTTTTCAAAGTTATTTACGAGGAAACATTTTCTTTATTCCGAAAAAATATTTTTATACCTTGAGAAACTCCTTTCAATATCAACAGGGGTAATTGGGGTGCATTTAAAATAATTTGTTAAAGCCGAAAATTCTACACCAAAATCAATTTCAAAATTTCCACTAAAAATTTCGTAAATGTCCGAAAGTTTTAAAGTCGCTATTTTTTCTAGAACGAATACTAATTTCTTTTTAACTGAATTACCGATTTCACCGGGCACTTTTGAAATGTTTGCTTTAAAGTTTCTAACTATTTTGACGGATTCTGTTTAAGACATTTTCCACTTTTCTAAATTATTTATGGTTTTAACTTTAAAATTATAATGCGTATTGATAAGAGTTAGCTGGTATGCCAATGAAGTTGTTTTAACAATATTTTGTGTCTTTGTAATGGCAGCACTGTCTTCAGTGTTAAATTCTAAAAGCAATTCCTTAATTGCGACGAAATGTAAGCATAAAACATTGCTGCTTCCAACCAAGTTTTCCACCTAGTTAATACTGGTTCGGGAGGTAAAGGCACATTCGGTAATTTGTTCGTGTACAACTAGACTTATAAAGGACTTTTGACAAATAATTTTCGACGATACTTTGTTACATTCATGCGCTTATCAAGATACGTGAACTAAATTTGCATAAATTAATTTAATTTGTTGACCAGCTTTAACCATATTGTAAAGGCGGCGTCTGATAGCACGAGTAAATTTTTTCAGTGGGAACTACATGCGTCTCGCATGAATCAGAATCAGATTTATGTTGCTCATAGGATGAAGTCATTAACGATTGTCTACTGTCAATGGGTAACGAACAACTTTCGATTCGCTCGTCTTCTTGTATTTTGACTTATGTAGTTCTGTCTGAACGTATTGTGTGTATCGACAACAATAACACATAATTTTTCAAACTGTTTAAACTTTGAATGTTGAGGAAGCAGCCAAATTTAATTCACAAAAGAAAAAAGAGGAAGAAAGCAATCTTAAAACTCACCATTTTACTACATGGTTTGCAGAATAATTTTCCATTGGTGTGAAGAATCTCGAGATAGTTTCTAATCCAGGAATAAACAAGGCTAGAGTCTTTCGGCATATTGCACTATTCACAAACAGAAGTACTTTTAAACAAAAAATAATTCGCATTTACCGAATAAGGGTGACTAATTTACTCTGAGATAGCGCGTTTAGTTATACCAACGGGTGTGAAATCCGGTCTTACCTTTAATAAGTATTCTCTCTTATCGGTTTAAAGGAATTTGCAGTATTAATCAGCAATAAGCTCTTTACTTCTTCCAGCGGCGGCTCGTGGCCTAAAAAAGTGGTGAAGATGAGGAAAGCTTGCCAAAAGAAGAGCCAAAAGGAGTTTTGGTACCTACCTCGCGCCCAAATCTCATTAAAAATTCGTTAAAAAAATGTATAGAGTTTAGAGCCCTAATAACTTGAAAACAGTTTTTTAGGGCACTTATACTATTCGTTCTGCTTGCCTGGGGTATTTTAGTTCTGAACCTTGACATTTCATTGAGGGTTTTTTGGAGATTAAAACACCACGCCTGCTAAAACGGGTTGGTGAGTTTCGATTCAGCCGCCCACTCTGAGTCAGATGCTGATTGCAGCCGACCACTCTGGATCAGACGCAGATGTTTAAAATACTGGTTGGTCGATCATGTAAAACAACATCCTTTTTATCTTTATTTTTCCAATGCCTAATCGGAGTCTCTAATATATTACACACCAAGTCATTAATTTAGCCACCATTTAAAATAGTCTTCTGCAGGTCATCATGCAGGGTAGAGTCGATGGCAAAAGGGAATAGGTAGAAAGAGGAAATCAGGGCTGCAAAATATTCAAGACTGGACATGACTGTAGACGAATTGTTTCACGTTGCAAAATACAGAGAAACTTTTAGAAATGTGGTCGCCAACCTCCGTTAATGGAGACGGCATAGGAAGAAGAAGTCATTCTAAAATTATTTTTGTCCAAACGAAATCCACGAGAACACTTTATATCCGAAATCCGAAACAAACCACAGAGAAATGTATTAAGAAATTGCACTAAACAAATAAAATTAATACTGTGCCTAAACTAAACTAATAAATACTATACTATACACTATACTATATAAAAAATATCTATATAAGAGACTAAATTTCAAAATATTGGGTGAAGACGGATAATGTATTTTTTGACGGAACTGCACTCACCAGTTTTCTTAGCTATCACTAAGGATAGGCTGACGTCACGTTGCCATGGCAACCGTGAACGCTTATGCAGATGGATTTCGCATTTCAAAAATTATATTCACATATTCCTGAATCCTACACGGCTAGTGACACAGGTCAAGACTTGACCGTCAAGTACGTTCTTCCGTATCGCCTATTGTAATTTGGGTGTTTGTGTTGGTGTTCTTACTAATGATCATTATTTTTGTCTTCTTGCAATTAAGTTTTAAGCCGTATTTTGTCCTTTTAAGCCGTATTTAAGACCTTTTATTTTGTCGTAATAAAGAATTATGCAATAAAAAAAAAGAGATATATTCAAAAATAGTAGATACGATATCCATCAAAGCAATGCTTATATTTGCTAACATCACCTGTATTATCTATCGGAAAAAACAATCATGTTATTAGCTTTTTGTAAATATTCTGTTGAATTTCTCGTGTCGTGTACTATACACGGAAATTTAATATTAAAATAAATAAATAACTAATGACCTCGAAACCGATATTGCACATTCATATAACTACTTTGTATATACCCATATAATTCAAGTATTTCCTGTACAATCATTTCATTACCTCATAGTAGTCTTATTCTCACGAAATCGTCCTTAACAAGGTAAGTGTCATTATCAGCTCGTTACCATCTCAACAACAAAAGCCGCGGTGATCGAAAGAAGATAAAAAAGCGATGGCTGAAGGTACAGTAAGTCCGTCTAGCCGGCGTAGCAGACAGCACTGAAACAATTGAAAGCTAATCAACGTTAGCACGTGAGTGTGTCTGTGTGTCTGTGCTCCTCGGCGGCGTAGACGAGCACCGCACCGCTTTTTGTTATTGTCTTGTGGATTGCTGATGGTGTTGTTGCCGCTGAGTTAAAACAGCTGGCGCTATGAACACTTCTTCCTTTCATTCTTGGGTTGGTGAATGGAGCGAGATTAGTTTGCATAGCTAATGGGTATGATTCTAAAATATTTAATTTCCTCTGTTTTCTTAAAATTTTTAACATTTTAGAGCATTATTAATAAGCGAATTTTTGTGTTTATTGAATTAACTTAATATCAGTTTTCATTGCAGTCTTCGCAAATCGGTTTAACATGCTCTTAGCATAGCCATTTTTGGCATTTGAACTCGCGTTCGCCACATTAGAAAATTGCTGGATGCTATACAAAAAGAAGGATTTGGACTGAAAATTTACAAAGTGTAGATTTGCATCAGTCAGATTTGCGTAAGTAAAATATTTGGGTCACTTAATAGAAGATAATACAAATACACATCTAAAGGATAACTTGAAAGCAATAAGTAAATTTCCCACTCTACAAAACAGAAAACATATTAAGACAATTTTTAGGAAAAGCCAATTTTCATGGTAAATATATCCCAAATTCTACAATAGTGCTTGAACCTCTACATAACTTATTGCGTAAAGATACAAAATTTTATTGATCCAATGAGTGCCAAATAGCATTTGACATAATAAAGAATCTCTTATGTTTAAGGCCAATTCTTGCAATTTTTAATTTAAAATTCCCCATATTATTTACACTGATTCAAGTATAAATGGTTTACGAGCTGTTCGAAAGCAAACACAATTAAATGGAGATAAAAAGCTTGTAGGATAGTTTTCAAAGAAATTAAGCAAATATCAAAAAAAGAGAAAAGCTGTTTTTTGGAAGCTTTGGCTATAAAAGAAAGTATAAAATTTTGGCAACATGGTTGCTTGGAAACTTCTTTACTGTATACACAGATCATAAACCACTGGAAAAGCTCAATGTTAAGAACAGAACAGATAATGAATTAGGAGACATGATTCGCTATTTATTCCAATATAATTTTAAAGTAGAGTATAAACCAGGAAAAACAAATACTGAAGCAGATTTTCTCAGTAGAAATCCAGTTTTTGAGGATCATGAAATAATGAAGATATCCTAAAAATTGTAAATGTTATTAGTCTAGAATGTATAAAAAGTGATCAAGCACAAAACCAACGTAAACCATTACAGTAAACTTATTTTAAAGAAAATTCATGAAACTTAATGTCACATAGGAATAAATCAAATGAAAGCAATGTATGCAAAGCAATGATATGTAAAAACTGTGAAGTTTGCATAAAAAATAAAACGAGATTAAACAAGAAATATGGGTAATGTCACAACTAGGTCCAGCTGAAAAACCGTTTAAATTAATGTCTCTAGATAGAGTTGGTGGTTTTGGTGGCCGTAAATCGACAAAGAAATACCTACACCTATTAGTAGATTACTTTTACACGATTTTCAGTTATCTTCTGTTCAAAAGGTCGAAGTGCTCAAGAACTTAAAAAGCTCATAGAAAAGAGACAATACTTACAGATCAATACCCAGCTCGAAATTAGAATGATTTTGATGCTCCTTGGTATATCCGCTCTGAGATAGCGCGTCACCAAGACCTGGGTATGGAAACTGTGATCGAAATAATCAAGAGAACAGCAGCAAGTCACGAGCAGAGGCTGCATAGTCATGTGAATGTCGAGGCAATCCAGCTTCTTGACAACACTGAACTAAAGAGAAGACTCATAAGGACAAAACCATGTGAGTTAGTGTAAATGTGTAACAGTTTAGTGTAAATAGCAGAGTATAGTGCTGTGAAGTGATTGCATGTTAGTTGTAGTGCATTATTTGATGGATAAAATAAAAGTAAGCCATATGGTTAGCCCTTAGATTTAAATATTTGCTGTTTATTAAGTTAGGTCAGAAAATAACTGATAATTGGTCATTTTTGACCAGATAGCAGTATACAAGCACCGCACAGGTGTTAAAAAAAGTAAGGATTGATTAATCGCAGGAAACAGATCCTTTTACTCTAAGGATACACTATTTGTGAAGATAATAATAATTAATCAAGACTAGTAAACATAATAATTTTCCTGTATAGTAGTAGTATAGTATAGTTCTACGTAGAAAGCTAACGAATGGGAAATGCGAAATTCATAAATTAAGAAACAATCTAAATGATATAATATCACGTAGAGACGAGTTAATACAGGTCGTCGAAGAGTTCTAGGAGGAATTATATGGAAGTAGACGAGAAGATCAAACAGCAATGAAAAGGGCCATTTCAAAGAAGATCATAAATGAAGGTTCCGAAATAAAGGTAGATGAGATTCGACAAGCGTTAAGAAAAATAAAAAATAGCAAAGCCCCAGGAGAGGATGGAATTGTAATAGAAGCTATCGTAAATGGAGGAGATATGCTATTAAATCAATTAAGGAGACTGTTTAATCTATGTTTGCAACAAAGAGACGTGCCCAAAGAATAGAACAATGCTATAACCATACTTTTACATAAAACAGGAGATAGAACAGACCTAGAGAATTATAGACCTATTAGCCTGTTGAACCACATATACAAGCTTCTCATTAGGTTAGTGACTTCAAGATTGGAAAAAAAATTAGATTTCTACCAACCGAGAGAGCAGGCCGGATTCCGATCGGACGCTCATTGAAAAATCTATAGAATACAACAAACCTCTTGTCCTCACTTTCATAGATTATCTTAAAGCGTTCGACATGATCGAAATAGACAACCTTATAGAAGCAACAAATGATAACAGTATTGACCGTAGGTATAGTGAATTTATTTACAATATTTACAAAAATTCCACTATAACTGTTATGATACACGATAAAACCCGACCAATAAAAATAAAACGTGGGATAAGGCAAGGATTGTCACCGAAATTATTCATAACGGCATTAGAGTATTTCTTTAAGATGGTCAATTGGGACCACAGGGGAGTAACAATAGACGGCGAAAAACTTAACCATGTCCGTTTCGCAGATGACATTGTCTTTATCACAAATAATTTGGGAAAAGCCACAGATATGTTAAGTGAATTGGACTTTGCAGATTCGAAGGTGGGCCTCAGAATGAACTTTCCCATGGTCCTCAATAACCATTTAACTATTCAAAACAAAGTGGTAGAACTGGTGGAGAAATATACGTATTTGGGTCACGAAAATAATCAGCAGGGAAAACCAACAATGCGAAAACCAAAGAAGAATACTCTGAGATAGCGCGTCCAATTGGAAAACTGCGAGACACACCTAGGGCCAACATACCAATTATCCTCAAAAAAAAGTATTTGACCAATGCGTATTACCGGTCATCACCTATGCGGCGGAAACTATGACTATAACCACGACTACGGCTTCGAAATTGAGAGTGGCACAGAGACGTATGGAACGGTCTATGCTGGAAGTGACGTTGTTCGACCAAACAAGAAACGGAGATCTGCAAAGAAGGACGAGTATTGCTGGTGTGGAACGCATAGTGGAACTAAAATGGACGAGCAAAAGTACATTGGAGGCCAAGAGCAGGCAAACATAGTAGAGGAAGTCTACCTACACGTTGGGCTGACGACATCAGGCGTATCACGAAAAATTGGCAACAAAGAGCACACAATTGCAAAGAATGGAGGAATTTAAGGGAGACCTATGTCCAGCAGTGGACATGATGAATAAAGCCTAAATGATGATGATGATGATGATGAAACATAATAATACTTCACTCAGTAGCTATATTAAATATATATAGACAATGAAATAATATAGTAGATACGATATACGATATAATTTTAAATAATACAAGTAAATTAATTGTATTCCCTATATTACTCAAAATAGTATGTAATACCACCTTTATCCAGAAATTAATCCAAATTAATTTATAGCAGTAATAGTAATTCAACTTTTTATAATAAAAAAATTGTTTGGGTAAGCATATTCAGCAGTTTTTGTCCTCCCAAGATAATTTTAAAGTACATATTATATGTAGGTTTTATATCAACTTGCCAATCTTCCCACCTCATTAATTATACAATATTAAATTAACCTACCAAGACAATTCACTCTGAGATAGCGCG
>NW_027314578.1:0-13178 GCF_040954645.1 Diabrotica undecimpunctata | reverse complement strand
ACGCGCTATCTCAGAGTCTACTCCTTGCGAGTGATCCCAATGTTCGTTTACCATTGTTCCAAGATAGGTAAACTGTTTTACTTGGTCCACTGGTGTATTCTTGATAAGCAGTTGGACGTCTCTAATTTTATTTTTGCTGATGACCATAAAATTAAGATAAAATTCTTGTAATTAATTTAAGGCAGTCAGTAGTAACCTATACTATTGAAAGTATACAAACATATATATTTTGAGATTTAAAAATTAATAGTATGAAAACTAAACTAATATAAATATACTTTTTGTACAATAGCAAATACTTCCCTAATGAAAAAAATTTGAAATTATTACATACATGCCTTCTTCTTCTTCTTCTTCGGCTATTCCCATTATGAGTTCGCCGTTTTCGTCCTCCACAGCACTCTATTCTCCCAGTCACCTTCTCTGAGGTCTCTATCTATCATAGCATTTCCGACGTATGTTTTTCATCTCGTAGCAGGTCTTCTTCCCGGTGGGTCCCAGTTTAATATTCTTTTCATTCTTTGTACATGTTCGTACCACTGCAGATCTCTGTTTTCCAACTTTTTTGTAATTGAGCATTTTACTTCCATTCTGTTCCATATTTCCTCCGTTCTTATTCTATCCGCTCTTGTGATTTGTAGACATCTTCTTATAAAGTCCAGTTCAACTGTTCTTATTTTTTTCGTATTGTTGTTGTCATTGGCCATACTTCCGCTCCATATAGGGTAATATTCATCACTATGCTTTGAAAGATCCTCTTTTTGTTTTCTTTGGTTAGAGTGTTGTTCCATATCACTCCATGAAGTGCTCTTGTGGCTTGTTTTCCCCGTGCTATTTTCATTTCTATATCTTTCATAAAAGTACCATCTCGGCTAATCATTGACCCTAAATACTTAAAAGCCTTACAAGTCTTAATAGTCTCTTCTTCTAAACTTAAGTTCAAATCTGCAACCTCGGGTCCAATACGTAAGTATTCGGTCTTGCACATATTTATTTTGAGTCCCCAAAGTTCATATTCTTCATATTGTTCTGAAGCTATTTTCTTGTGGCATATTAAATTAATTACTATTTAAATGGGAATAAGCCACAATTAAAGGTTAAAATACGTTTATTGACGTTTCAATTTTCACTTCGGAAATCGTTCTCAAAATACAAACATTGTTTGTATATTCTTATAATGTTTGTATTTTGAGAACGATTTCCGAAGTGGAAATTGAAACGTCAATAAACGTATTTTAACCTTTAATTGTGGCTTATTCCCATTTAAATAGTAATTAATTCATATTCTTCCTTTAATTTTTTTATCATATATTCCATATCCTCCCTGTCTTGTGCAAAAATGACTTGATCATCTGTGAAAAGTAGTAAATGTAATATATTCTCTTGTACTGGTATGCCCATTGTTCCGCATTTTCTATACCATCTTTTTAAAGCCTGATCTATATATATGTTGTAACATACATACCTTAAAATTAAATTATATAGACAATAATAAAAAAATTTACACCATTAATTATTTACAATGTTTTACAATTTGATTAATGATCAACATACCAAATGAATATAACTTGGCGCAAGCCAAGCATTATATCATCAACAATCATGATCTTCAAGAACCATCACTACACCCATTTATTACCCGATTCGCGTGCTAAACTCCATCTTTAAACCACGCGAACATATTCTATTCTTCTTTTTCTTATTAGTCTGTTAAAACTTCTTTACCTTTCATTTTAAATGCTCTACTTCTTTGCAAAGGCGTCTATATATTTTTTTTGACAAGGTACTTATTATATCATTTAGATATCTTTTAAATTATTTCATTGATTAATTTATTGATAAGAAATAAAAATCGCCTAGACACTACTAATTTAGTAGAAATATTTAATGCATTTTTCTGGGAACAACAAAACGTATCACTAAAACATTGTTTGGTAACCTTTATTAAGATTATAAAAGAAGGTCATGAAAATAAGTACGAAGAAAGAGAACAATTAAGTACATACCAACGTAGCTTTTTTTAGATTAGCGTTGTCTCGATAATTGGATAATTGACACAATTACAATACGTGGTTATAAAATACACACTATTAAAATTGAACAATTTGTAAAACGTTATACTGATTATATAATAATGCCATAAGTAATAGTAATTCATTACATTTTTTTTACAAAACAATAGTCGTTTTAACCTTTTGGGTCATTCGCGATATTAGTTATTATATTATATTAAATTATTATAAAGATGTATCGTTTAAAAAGCTAATTAAGTTCTTGGTATTAAATGTTCAACTAATACTCTGTTCATTTTGTTTGTTAACTTTATATTTTCCACATTCTATTAAGAGGTGTTTAACAGTAATTTTGAATTGACAGTATTCACACTTTGGAATGTCTTCCTTAGTCATTAGGTATTTATGAGTAATATTGGTATGACCTAATCAAAGTCGAGAAATTTTGACTAGATTTGACTATCGATTTAATTTCTTTGAATTTAAATTCCGATAAATCAGTCTCACTTATTTTGCCACACACTAATCCATTTTTGTTTAACGAACTGTTTTATACCACTGGAGATAGCCTTTGAGACTATTGTAGTATGATCATCTTTTGTAGCTTCTCTTACTTGGAGGTCTGCTTTTTTCCTGACCTTGTTGAGATGGAACCCACTTGACCTCGAAGCTAGTTTCGTATAAGGCAGTACGGCTATCTGGATAGTTAAGGCTAAAGGATATGGGATTCTTAGTGTATAGTTACCGATTTTTGTTATCGGTTTAGAGAATCTGTGATAAAGACGAAAATGGTTTGTACTCTTAATGTAAATGAGGGTTTGTAATATTGCATATAATTTTACTGTGTATATAAAAGTGGCTAACATTAATTTAAATTGGGAAGAGGAATATGGAGTGACAAACGCAGCTCCTACTGGAGTGACTGTTGGATCACAGTGGGTAAGTCTATGATTTGTGAGATTTGAGCAGTGTCGTGTTAATTTCAGAAATTAAGATTAACCAAGGACGAGTTTTTACATTTGAAGAACAGAGGTCAGAAATTTGGAGTTGCAGATCTTTTAAGCTTCTTTGGACTTTTTCGTAGAATGGTGTAGGAAACCCACCTTTGCTACTATAAGTTTCTAGATAACGTTCCGTAAATGTATTTTAAAACACTGGAGAGAATTTGTTTTTGGCGACTGAAGATACGAGAGGCATTAATGCTTCCTTCGTAGGGTTGGAGATTCTTACCTTGTGTGGTTCTAATTGCACCTGTGGCAATGCAAAGTGCTGTGTTCTGAATCATCTCAAGTTGCTTGGTAACTTAGTTGTTAGTGGAGTCATATGCAATAGCCGCATAATCTATTTTTGATCTAACAAGTGACTATTAAATATTTAATAATGTGGTTTCGTCGGATCCCCAGTTTTCATTTAATTAGGTTTTTCTTATATCCATTTTGGAGACTTTTTCATTTCTAAAATATGTTTATTTTGTCTGAGAATGTGTCAGCGGATCGCTATACAAATCATTAAATTAAAATTTGTAATATAATTTTTTTAACACCGTCCAGAAAATATAGACTTTCTGGATAACAGCTGACGGAATTGCTAAAAGTGGATCAACTACAAACTACATCAATTTCTATAACTATAAAAGATTAAATATTGTCAACAAATACCATCCGCGAAAAGATAAAAGCCTGGATCTTAACGCGACTACTACTGGAAATATACCCAGTAAAGCACTATAGAAAATAATAGGACTAAATATGCGCCATCCAAGGAATATCTGAATATAATAAAGCTGTTTCATGGAACGGAAACTTGGATCTTGAATGCGACATCCATTAAAAAACTAGAATGATTCGAGCTGTGGGTGTATAGAGGAATTCTGAGAATATCGTGGACAGAGCACGTCACAAACAAAGATGTTCTGAGAAGGATGAATAAAGAAATAGAAATTTTAAATACAATTAAAACAAGATAATTGGAATATCTCGGACATATAACACGTGGAGAGAAATACACCTTGCTCCAAATGATTATGCAGGGAAAGATCCAAGGAAAGAGAAGCATAGGGAGGCGTAGAATGTCATGGCGGCGCAACATGAGAGAGTCGCAACGTCTCAAAAGTCCGAATAGCTATGATGATTGCTGACCTCCGCCGCGGAGATGACACATAAAGAAGAAGATAGAGTCAAGCTGCAGATTCAGTGGCATAGAACTTGAAATAGCCAAACATATTTTACACAACTGCGAGACCATAGATTGTATGCGGTAAGCACCTTTTGGAGACTTGATTCACGCTAATTAACACAAATATATAGTACCTATTCACTAGACTTCTAAAAGCTGTGAGCTCCACAGTTCTGAAGTAGTATCAAGCTTAACTGGAGGGTGCCAAATCACTTGGCTGCACTATGACTAATGCATAACAGATGGCTTTTAGGAAAAAAATCCTCTAGCTAATATAACGATAATATCACTATATTGTTCTGAAGCTATTTTTTTGTAGCATCGTAATATAATTTTGCTAATTTTACTCGTAATAAACAATATTATCATCACCATTCTGGCTTTACGAGACTGCATTTGTCCTAGCCTCCTCAAGAATTTTTTCGTCAGTCATCCCTGTCCATCGCCATCCTTTACCAAACACGCATTCCCATATTTCTTATATCTTCATCGATGTTATCATGGAACCTTGTTCTGGGTCTTTCTCTTATTCTCTGACCAATGGGTCTTTCAATGAGCATTTTTCTGGCTGGCCTATTTTATTACATCCGCATTACATACCCTATCCACCTCAGACCAGTTCGTAGTTGTATCGTTTTCTCCACACTCTGTTAGAATATAGGTCTCTGAAGCATATTTTAGGAGCAGGTGTATTATTGTTTTGTGAAACTTTTATATTTTTCGATTCAATTGAGGATTTAAAAAGCAGATTGAACCCAAAATAGCCTTTATTGGCCGTACAAAGTCTGCGGTTTATCCCTGCGGTAGTATTATTTTCAGTGTTAAGGAGCGCTCCCAGGTATATAAATTAGTTCACCGCTTTAATGACGCCGTTTTCTATACCTAGGATGGTGTTTATTAATAAACACATTTTTATAGCTGATTCTTTTAGTGCTACATACGCCTCTCGTTCAGCGTCTTCTGTTCTCCGAACAATATTGATATCATGAGCATAGGTAAGTATTTGCACTGATTTAGTATATTGAGCCGGTATTTGTGATCTGTGACATACGTATTACTTTTTCCAGAGCCAGATTAGACAGTATACAGGAGAGACGGTCTCCCTGGCGCAACCCGTTATGTGCTTTAAAAGATTTAGATCCACCCACCGACTGATCGACCACCTGATCAGGGTCTCACCAGGCGTGCAGGGAAGTAGGTACGTTTGCCGATTCAAGTACCTACAGAAGCAGACGAGGACACCACCCAGGAAAATCCAGAAGCCGAAAGGAAAAATCTACAAGCGCTGGCGGTGCAAGAGCGGGACGCCGAAGAAGAAAGAAGGCAAAAATTTCTTAAGTTTTTGACATGTATATATTTTAGTATGGCAATAAACGTTTTTATTTTTATTTTTATTTTTATTTTATTTATCTGGACTCGTACTCTATATTCAACATTTTTAAGAGTTACTTTTGTTTAATTTAAGAACTGATTAGATAGTCCTAGCTATTTCATTGCTTTGAATATTTCTCTTCTATTTTAATAATCGTAGACTGCTATGTAGTGTATAAATATGTGATGATAAGTATCTATGGAATATTCCAGTGTTTTTTTCAAAATTTGTCTCAGAGTTGCAATTTAATGAACTGTTAATTTACCACCTCTAAAAGCAGCCTGGTATTTTCCTACTATTGGTTCTGCCTATGGTATCATACGGTTGCATAGTACTGTGAAAAATGTTTTATAAGCTGCATTTAGAAGCGTAATTCCTCTTTGGTTAGAGTATTCAAAGATTTCTCCCAAACAAAGAATCGTTGGTAGTTTCTCTTCGCTTCCATCTAATCCACTTACCTCATCTCTTTGATCTTTCAGGTTCTCTTCTTCTTCCTCTATATTAAGTCACTGGTTACAGTATTCCATCCATGTGCTCAATACATCTTTCCTTGTTGCATTGAATTCTTTTCTGTTGATGTTAACTTTCTTATAGGTGAGGTGTAATGAATTATCGAATGAGAGATTTTAACCCAAAGATGGTAGTAAGGGAGTTAAAAATTTGACCTTAAGCTTTTGGTTTTAGATGTTCATCCAGAAGTACTGTTTTAAAGCCACCGAAATAGTATATGTGATACATTATTCAACGCGTAATAAAAAGTCGAGCTCGAATATTTAGTTTCCATTTTAACTTTTCCAGATATTTCCGGTTAAAAATTTATGACCTGAAGTTTGGCAAAAATGACTAAAAATTAGTGAAATCATATATCGATCGACGCAAAAAAGTCACACAAAGAGTTCAAATATCGACTTCAGGTTTTACTTCCGGTAATATTGGATGAAATCCTAGAACTTACAAAAACCAATTGCTTGTTTGGTCAATATTATTTATTAATAACCTTTTTTAGTCTGACGCTTGAAACAAAATTATTAATAAATTAAACTTTTTCAAAAAATATTTCTATAGGTACCCTTATAATTTCATAAATATTGAAAAATTAGTTCGATAATATTAAAAATCATTTAAAAAACAATTATTATTATAGTTAATATATGACTTCTTCAATGATTCAATTTTAAATTTCCTTAACATCGCGCTTATTTATATATATACTCACATGCTGGTTACGTGCGCATTCTCGTTATTTTTGGTGTTAAACAATTAACTGTGGTGGTTATAATAACGTATACACGTATGCCTCAAATATTTAATAAAAAAACTCAAAAAAATGCAATGTTTTGTGTGCAGATTGAATCACGTTGAAATTATTTCATTTGCGGAGCATACGTCAAATATATGTAAATTATTAATAGACAATTTATTTAAATATTTCGAAGAAGTCAAATTTTGATTGTTTAAATAACAATAACTGCAAATTATAAGATTATAATTATAACAAACGAGAGTCTAGGGGCCGGTTGTTCGAACGCTAATCAAAACTTGATTGTAATCAAATATTTAATTACAAGCAAATACGTCACATCAGCTGTCAAAATTATTAAAAAATCGCTTACTATTATTGATTTATTAATAAAAACATGAAATTAACATCAAAAAGAGTTTAATTATGGTTTATTTTAAAATTAAAACGCAAAATAATAAAATTGAATAAAATAAATCGGTCAACATAACCTCAAAATGTGATTTAATGTGTATTTAATTTTAATTAAATATTTGATTACAATCAAGTTTTGATTAGCGTTGGAACAACCTGCCCTAGTCTGCAAAATTACTTTTTCTCGTCAGACTCTAGTTATGCCCCAATATAACCGTTAGAGACTCTACTATATAGTAAGGACTAATTTTTGACTAATACCTTTTTAATGTTTGACGGGTATAAATAAATTGTTTGATAGTTATAAAATCGATCACTTTCACCCGACAGACATATATCAGAAACCAACTTCTGTCAGACAATATAAAAAGTTGTTTTTGCTGCTTCTAATGAAAATATTCTGACAAAATGGGCTGGTTTTCTATGAATTTCGTCACTGTCGTTTTTCCAACATGTTCGAGTCCGAGACGCTTTAAATGATTTATATTTATAATCAGACAATTTTGTTTTTGTGTTTTTCTTTTAATTTTTACCTTATTTAATTAAAAATAGCAGTATCTAAAAATTTTCGGTATGTTGTAAAATCCTCATGTTTCGAGGAAATTAGAAGAGAAAAACGCTACAGAACCACAAAATGTCGCAGAAGGAGTCCGTCTCAGTCTCGGCCTAATGAAGCAATCATACATCGAGATAATGCATAAACTCCTCGTATAAATATTCGACGAAGATATTCAAGAAAATCTTTATTTGGCAATAAAATTTTGTCGATAAAGTACCTTTAATTTCACGTCTTAATATCTTATTATAAATCTTAATTGGTTTATACAACTTTGTCATAATAATTACTTTCTTATTAACACGCGTCGTATTAGTTTTTTATATATCTTTTATACATTCTTATTTAAAGAACATTTTGTAAATAATAATAAGCATGTTACTAGTATTAAATGTTAATATATCTTTCTTAATAAATAAATAAATTTTATTAATTTATAAGTAATTTTAATTCATTTTGACAAAACGAAATTATGTTATTTATTTTCTTATTTACGAGAACATCATCGTATTTAATTACAAACTAATCCTCTTACTGCAAAAATCTGATTTTTTATTTTTAATAATTGCTACATCCTCTTTGATAAATAAGTCTACGCCAGTGGTTCTTGATGTAGATGGTTAGTGGGCAATTGTTTCAATGCCGCAAGCTCTTAATGACGTTCTAATTAGTCTTCAGAGGCACGTGATTTTACATTTAGTTTTATCTTTTATGGAAATGAAAGCTTTCGAATTACAGCTTGTTTTTTTATTATTCGTAATTGGTGTTTTATACCACAAGTTGAAGGAACTTTGTGTATTATAATGTATTAAAAATAAATCAATTGAATTGATATTTGTTAATACTTTATCTTATAAGATTGTTTTCATTCTGTCTGAAAATATTGTTAAAACGATTTTAAAGCAATATCAATGAATCACCATCATTTGGTTGCTTTAAGATATTTAAACTGAGTGGATATTACGGTGTGAAGTTTTTAGTACAATTCAGTATTCACATGAAAGAGTCAGATCCGAAGAGCTAACAGGAGCCTTAAGTTTTTTACCTCTTGCTAAGTTACTTATCGATTTATCACTTTTTATTAAGTAGTAGATTTCAAGCCTTTTTTAAAAAAAAAACTAGATAAACTGATTGTATGGGAAAGGATGAGGTAGCAGGTTCGATGATTTCAAAGCAAATATTTAAAACTATATTCTCACCTTTCTACATTTGGTAGATAAAAAATAGATATTATAGACAACTCTCGAAGAACCAGCGACCAATAGGTCGCAAAATTGCGAATTATTAATAGTGTCTTCTTCTTCTTGATGTGCCTATCCGTTACCAATGTTGGCGATCATCATGGCATTCTTATCTGTAGCAGCGCGGAAAAGCTGCACAGAGTTTGTATTGAACCAGATTCTGAGGTTCTTAAACCAAGATGTTCTTCTTCTTCCTGGACCTCGTTTTCCTTGCAGGATGGCTTATCTGGATTTATTTCGCATAATTTGTCCGAATAATTGTAACTTTCGAGATTTGATGGTGGTCAGTACTTCTCGGTTCTTATTAATTCTTTTGAGGACCTCCTCATTTGTGACTCGGTCAGTCCACAAGATCTTAAGTATTCTCCGATACAGCCACATCCCAAATGCTTCCCGTTTTCTGCACATATCTTTGTCCAAGGTCCACGATTCAACACCATAAAAAAGGATATAGAAGACGTAGCATCGCAGCATTCTTATTTTTGTATCAAGAGAGAGGTTGTGACTCTTAAATAAGGCCCCCATCCGATTGAAGGTGGATCTAGCTTTTCCGATGCGTGCTGTAATCTCCTGGTTGTTGGTCTACTTGAACAGGGGATTTTGGTACAGGGGAATGATATTGGTATTGCCCAAGAAGACACTCTAGAGAAATATAATGAGGAAAGTTGACTCCGCATAGGGATTAAGGTAAACAGAATTAATGACGAATGTAGTAATTTGCGTTGGATCACTCCGCATAGGGATTACGGCTAATATAATTAATGACGAATGCAGTTATTTGAGTTGGTGGTTTAACCAAACATTTATTTATCTCTCTCAACCTTCAAATATAATAAGAACGTATCTATAAAACAAAAAGGGGTAAAAAATAAGTTCATAGATTCCAAAAATCTTGTCGCATTACTTATAACTATAAGACCGTCAGATTTTATTAGCGTCTATCCATATTTTATTTATTTCTGCCACGGCTTCCAATACCCCCTCTGATGTTTTCCTTCCCTTAATCCTGAATTATCTTAATTTGATTTTCATCAATCACTTTCTGTGTGTACCATTTTTTTTTTCTGTGTGTTTTGGTTTCTCGCACTTTCTTGACTGTTTCATTCTCTTTTCTCCTTTCTGCTGCATTAATGGTACATTCTCTTATATTGCTTACAGATAGTGATCTTTTTCACTAGAATAGATGACTTTTCATCGTTTGACATAATCGTTTCCAGGTACCTACTCCTAAGCTGTCAGGATCTGTAACTCTTGGCCTTTACAAAACACTCGTTGTATCTTTCTCTGGTTATCCGCTGTGAGTATCATGTAGTCTGCCTACAGTAATTTTTCCATCTTAACCGGTGTTCGACATATGTAACCTGTTGTTGTCTTTAAGTTCATTTTTTTTATTTATAAGTAGTTTATCAATTATTACGAATAGAAGTGGAATAAGACTATCTTCCTATTTTATCCCCTTGTTCATCGTAAAGTTTCGAGATCTGTTCTCCCCCTTTTCTCCTTTTTGTATTTCCCATTTGTACTTTACTCACTTTGTGTCTCTCTGTCACTCTTCTGTACGTACGGTATTTCCGGCTCTTGTATAGTGTTCCAAATTAATTTTTGGAGTACTGAGTCGAACTCAATTTTGAGTTCTATAAAGGTAATATCTTTATTATTATCCCCAAACGTAGCAAAATTAAAATACACACACAGAAAAAAAAAGAAGAATAAAAAAAATCATAACAGTTTTTACTGTTAAATTATGTCAAATAATACGAATTTATTATGGATTTAAATGGGGCGAAATGTAAAATTTAGGATAGTATTAATTAGACGTTAAGATTATTAGACATTAGATATTAAGGGATGTATATTGAAAAATTAGTTACTCTCTCATGTCAAAAAAACTTTTGACTACGTAAAAAAGCCCTGAAATTAGTATTTGCACTACCATAGAAAATAGCCACTACCTACTGCTAAATTACATATAAAGGCAAGATATAAACAAAAATAGCCAAAGCTTGGGATAGCTTGGAATTCAAATACTTGGGGATGTTTGTGCTGAATGAGGGTTGGGGACCCCCGAGAATGAAATAAAGAGCAGAGTTGAACAAGCCAGAAATGCTTTTTTTGAGGCTTCGTAAGTTTCTGACTGATCGCAAATTGGACTTCAACCTCCGATACAAGATGCTTAAGTGTTACGTGTGGCCTGTTCTCCTGTACGGAATGGAAGCATGGACGTTAAAGGCCAGTTCCATTAACAAACTTGAAGTGTTCGAAATGTGGTGGCCTGCCGTCGAATGCTCAGAATATCATGGACGGACAGGGTCAGAAATGAGGAAGTACTCAGAAGAGCGGGCTTACAGGATAGGGGAACTTTTTAATTATGTAAAAAGTAAGAAGACTGCATACTTGGGGGCACATTATACGAGGAGAACGATACACCTTTCAGCAACTGATACTCGAAGGGAAAATAGAGGGTAGGAGAGGTCTCGGACGTAAAAAAAATGTCATGGCTGCGCAATATTCGACAATGGACAGGAATCCACAGCTATGAAATGCTTCGCAATGCTGCTAAAAACAGAATTATTTAATCCAGAATATTTAACATCTCACCTGACAAGACGATGTACGGTGGACGCCTACGCAGAAATGCATGTCACCTTAAGAAGAAGAAGAAGCCAAACAGATAAAGAAAAAAGAAATACCACGAGCTTTTAGAACAAACAACAACTTAAGCAAATATATTTAGAACAACAAGACCCAAAACACCCTTACACACAACTCTGAGATAGCGCGTCTGCACAAAAATCTTCCATTCATCCATCCAATGGCACTACAGCCCAAATCGGGCCTTGGCCTCCTTCACAGGCTTCTCCAATCATCTCAATTTACCGCTGTTCTTTTCCATGAACGCGTTCCCAGGCAGTTCCTGCCATCCTCATCGACATCGTCTTCCCATCTCTTTTTAGGTCTTCCAACAGGTCCTTTTTCCCTGCATTCTTGCATTTAATAATTTTATGGGGATTCTATTCTCATGCATGCGGACCACGTGCCCTGCCCACCGTAATATCTGCAGTTTAGTGTGTTGTGCTAGAGTTGGTTCGCTATATTGCTCGTATATTTCTCTATTATACCTAATTCGCCAGTTGTTGTTTTCACTTATTGGGCCCAGGATCCTACGTAATATTTTTCTTTTAAACACATCTAATGCATTGACAGATTTTTGTGTTACCACCCATGTTTCACAACCATAACTTACTATGGGCCTGATTATTGTTTTATAGACCCGGAGTTTTGTTTTCCGGTGTACGTCTCGCGATTTGAATATGTGGCCCATCGCGAAATAGGCTTTATTTTGCGATGCTAGGTATTGTGAATCTATTTACATGTTCTATATCGTCAATAAAGTGTTGTTGCACCGGTCTATTTGATCTGGTTTGTATGAGTAGTTTCGTTTTATTGTATTTATTGCTAGCCCTACTGCTTCTGCACTCTGTTTCAACTCAACGTCGGTTTCTTCCGCTGCATTCACTGTTCTGCTCATTATATTTATATCATCTGCTTATGATGCTAATTGGGTAGACTTGTTTGTAAGTATGTTATTTTCGCTCACCGTCAACCGTCTAATTACATATTCAAGAACAAGATTAAAGAGCGTTGGAGCTAGTCCGTCGCCTTGTTTCAGTCCTTGCGCTATCGTAAACGCATCAGTGATTTGTCCCTGAATACATACCTGTGTTTCTGTTTCTGTCATTGTCATTTGCACTAGTCGTATTAATTTTGATGGTATGCCAAATTCTTTCAATATATTAGGTAGAATTGTTCTGTCTATTGAATCATAGGCTTGTTTAAAATCTACAAAGAGATTGTAAACGTCCATGTCATATTCCCATGCTTTGGCTAGTATTTGTGTAACTGTAAATAGTTGGTCAATGGTAGATCTATTTTGCCTAAAACCCTGCTTGATATTCCCCGATGATTTTTTCCGTGAGAGGTTGTAGTCTTCTATTAATGATGTTTGTGAGTATTTTGTATCCCGAACTAAGTAAAGAGATGCCTCTATAATATAAAATGTAGCAAAATTAAAATACACACAGAAAAAAAGAAGAATAAAAAAAATCATAACAGTTTGTTAGAGATTGTAAATAGAGGAGTGAATTATATTCACTCTGAGATAGCGCCG
>NW_027314577.1:0-13182 GCF_040954645.1 Diabrotica undecimpunctata | reverse complement strand
CGATGGGATTAAACTGGCAATGATACGGTGGCAGACGTAAAACTTGATGACCGTAACTTTCAATAATCTGATCCACAACAAAGGTTTTTGGTTTTGCGTGGATATTTGCCAAGCGTAATAATTCTGATTTTAAAATATGTTGTGTAAATGGTATATGTTCCTTTGTCAACCATTCTTTAATTTTATTAACAGTCCAAGAATTCGTTGGACTTTTGTTTAATACTTCAGAATGGTAAGGTGCATTGTCTAAAATAATTACGCTGGGCTCACTTAAACCTGGGAGAAGTTTTTCATGTAACCATTTTACAAACATTTCTGTGTTCATATTATCGTGATAGTCACTTGATTTTGATTTAGATGAAAATATTAAATCAGCACCTTCTATAAAACCCGATTTCCCTCCTGCATGTAAAATTATGTGTCGCTTCCCTTCTCCATCAGTATGTTTGATAGACTTTACGTTATCATCTTGCCATATTCTCTTGGTTGCACCCCTAGAAAATATCTATGTTTCGTCTAAATATATAAAATTTGCCCTTTCTTCTTTTAATTTAGAATATTTTCTTAGAAAGTTAATTCTTTTATGCACAACAGAACTTCTTTCACAAAGGGCTTTTCTGTTATCCTCCTTTTGAAATTTGAAACCCAAATTATGTATCACTTGCCATAGACTTGTTCTGCCAATTTCTTCAAATTTTCTATCTTTTAATTCCGAGAGAATTGTATTTAAGGTCACATGTTCCTTGTTGGCTCGCATTCGATAAATGGTATCACGAATTTCAAATTTTTTTCCATCTGGAATATCTTTCGTTTTCAATGATAGGCGAATTTTTCGGTGATCTTCTTTCTGCCGTTCATTATTGCGATTTTGTTATACTCCTCTTAGTTTGGTTTCACTAATTCCTAGAGCATCACATACGCGTTGTTGATTTTAAAGGACCACCATTTTCTTTTTCATCCGTAAAATACTTATGTACACTACAAATTAGACTATCTACATCTAACACACGTCTAGGCATTTTTAAGTATTTCCACAAAACATAGGGGAGACCGGGGAGAGTTCGGACACAGGGAGACATCGGACACATTTGAATTTCGCACATTTTTGAAGATGCACTGTTGTCATTTGGTAAACACAACCTTATTTGTACATAATTATAGGTTATGTATTGACAGCTGTGATTTCGGTCGTAGTCACAGAGTTATCTATTGTGAAGTGTTTTGTCGAGTTTTGTTCTAAAAATATCGGTGCAATCCAGAAGATATATTTTAAAATACATAGACTTACCACGTATAAAACTTTGGTGCTGTAATCTACTATACTTATTTCATTAATTTGCGTTTATGTTGTTGCAATATTTAGGTAAGTTTTTTTATAAACCCATTGTATTACCAATGTTTGCATTAGGGGAGAGTTCGGACACAGTGTCCGAACTCTCCCCTGTGTGTCCGAAGTCTCCCCTGATCTGTAGTTATTCTATTTTTCTCTTACAGCTCATAATGCCCCGTACATATACAAGGGTAACAGAACGACAATTTTCTGCAGACACTATGAAAAATGCCACATCAGAGGTGCTTGACGGCAAATTGAGCATTCGGAATAGCGCCAAAACCTACGGCGTTCCTAAATCTAGTCTTCTAGATTACATAAAGAAAGCTAGAGCTGTGGGTATAGACAACGTAACATTCTCTCCAAATTTCAAGCAATCTCAAGTGTTTACCGATATAATGGAAAAAATGCTTGAAAAATATTTATTAGATTGTTCTTCCATGTTTCATGGACTAACGCCTAAAGCTGCAAGACGTTTAGCTTTTGAATTTGCCAAGAAAAACCATGTTAAAATGCCTACTACATGGAGCGAAAATGAAGAAGCTGGAACAGACTGGTTTTCAGGTTTCATGAAACGTCATCCTGTACTATCTATTAGAACACCTGAAGCCACTAGTCTCGCTAGAATGACGAGTTTTAACAAAGTTACTGTTGAGACGTTTCAAAATAAATTAGAAGAAGTTTTACGTCGTCATTCTTTTGGATCTTCAGCGATTTTCAATTTAGATGAAGTGAGTCAATTAACAATTTTGTTTAGTTATTTTGATAATTAATATCACTTATTTTTTAGACTGGGGTTACTACAGTTCAGCGTGTACCTAAAATAATTGGAAGAAAAGGTCAACATCAAATAGGGCAGGTGACCTCACGTGAACGTGGAGAATTAGTTACACAAGTGGGCATAATTTCTGCTGATGGAAAAGCATTGCCTCCTATATGGGTATTCCCACGGCAACGTTTTGATGAAAACCGCATGATGAAAGGGGTTCCTCAAGTTGCTTTAGGATTAGTATCTCCTTCAGGATGGATGACAAGTGATAATTTTTTGAAAGTACTTAAACATGTTGTCAAAAATACACTCTGCTCTGATACTAATAAAATTTTACTAATCATGGATAACCACGAGTCCCATCTCTCAGTGGAGGGACTTGATTACTGCAAAGAAAATGGAATTACTGTTTTGACACTACCACCTCATACTTCTAATAAGTTACAACCTTTGGACCGAACAGTGTTTGGTCCTTTCAAAAAGTTTTTTAATGATGGTGCTAATTCCTGGATGTTGTCTAATCCTGGTCAGACACTTTCTATATATGACTTGCCTGCTATTTGTTCTTCTGCTTGGGACAGAGCTGCCAATCCAGTTAATATTAAAAGTGGTTTCAAGTGTACAGGTATTTGGCCTTTTGACAGGAATATATTCGGAGAAGAAGAGTTCTTATCTTCTTACGTGACAGATAGACCAATGCCTACTACAGAACCGGAACTCGGAAAAAGAGATTTTGATAGCTTGTCCAAACCGGGGCCAAGCAAAGTTTTAGTTTCTCCGAGTCACTCAACTTCTCCAAACATCATTTCTCCAGAAATGGTTAGACCGTTTCCCAAGGCGCCAGAACGTAAAACATCAAATAGAGGGAGGCCTAAGGGCAAATGTATCATTGCCACGGATACTCCAGAAAAAGACGAAATTGCCAACAGGAAACTAAAACGATCTGTTACAAGGAAAGTAAATCCTAAAAAAAGACAGAAAGTCACTAAAAAAATTGTTGAAACATCTTCTTCTTCTTCCTCTGAAGACATAATGAGCAATGAAAAATCCTCTGACTTCATAGAGCAAGATGACGAAGTGGATACAGAAGAAACAAATATTGCAAATGGTCAGTTTATAATTGCCAGAGTTTATGGAAAAACACCAGCTACATTTCGGCACTATGTTGCAGAAATTCAGGAAAAACAGATAAAAGGATACGACGTAAAATTTTATAAAAAACATGCCACTTCTAATCGGTTTATCTCCACTGAAGAAGATGCTTTTGTTATATTTGAAGACATAAATGTATTTTACCGAAGCCCTTGAAAGATACACGTCAAAGATATGAAAATATGATCTATTTTAATACAGATTTAGAAGATTATTCATTGCATTAATTTTTTAATATCTAAACATGTCTATTTTTTTTAAATACATTTTTATAAGTAACATATGTTGTACTGTCCGAAGTCTCCCAGTACTGTCCGAAGTCTCCCAGTTCCTAGTCCGAAGTCTCCCCGTTTCTGGGGAGACTTCGGACAAATGACCCCCTGCAATATTTTTTATTTTTGTTGTTAATTTATTGATTTGATATATTCTGCTCTTGATTGGTTATGCCTGAACCTTGGAAGCTTAAGTTAACTACTTTAAAAGGTAAATATATCAATACACTTTTCTAATAAAAATTAATTTTTAAAAATGGTCCGAACTCTCCCCGGTCTCCCCTACAATGTCAACACTGGCAAATAATCAATTCAACTGCAATATTGTAACAAATTTGTACCTACCCTAATGTTATTTTAATGTATTTTAAAATATGACCATTAATGCAGTTTTTACCTAATTTTCTGGGAAGTCGTTTACTGCAACTGGTTATCAATGAGTCATTAGCATAATGTTGTTAATCCGAAACCCGCGTAAATATAGCGAACCGACTATATATTATACTCTGAGATAGCGCGTTCACAGTGTTGCTTTATTTTTTTTTGTAAAATATGTATATGATATGAATGTTTAAAAAAATATAAAGTTACTTTTACGAAAATATAATTTGTGTTATGAGAAGCTACAAGTTTAGAATAAGTATAAAACAGCATTCATAAATATTTTTCTTTTACTTTAAATGCAGTTAAACATTGTAAATTATTTGTGGTAATTCAGCTTTGATACATTAAGTTTAAGTTTTAAAATAAATTTAAGTTTAGTTTATACATATTCATTTTTTATCTTTAATTTAATTACAAACTATGAATTTTTATATCATTTCAATGTATTTCTATTATATATGAATTTTTTTAAATTCATCTTTATGTAATGTGAGTGTATGAAATAACTGAGGATTTGGCAACTCTGACATCATTTAAGCTTACATTAAATGTCAAATATAAGTTTGGTTATGTTGGGAGCCCTAAACTAATCATTGTCCACCCTTTAAATGTAATTAGATTAACTTTGAATTACATTTTTGATATTTAAAAATTATGATGTTTAAGTTATAAGAGGAGTTGATCACATGGCTACGTAGGACTCCACTGGGATTGCTAGTCCTTAGACGAAGTGTCTGTGAGGACTTGTTGATAGCAACTATTAACTAAATCTTTAAACCTTTTTCTACAAGAGCTTGTCTTCACTAGTAGCTTTCATTATTTCTTACTATCACTACATTATTAGCATACATTCAGCACCGGGGAATGTTACCTTGTAGTTTCTGTTATATGATCCAAAACTAATGAGAATAAATAAGGACTATGCACCGAGCCTTGATGCAATCCTACTTTCACATGAAATTTATCGGTCTCTCCCACAGCTGTCGTAACAGTAATTGTTATTCACTCATACATGTCTCTCACAATCTTTAAATATTCACCTTTCTTATTGAATGCCCACCACAGAATCACTCGAGAAACTCTACCATATGTTTTTTCAAGATCAATGAATAGAATATGAGCGTTTGCTTCTTTATTCCTATATTTTTCCATCAACTGCCGTATAATGAAAATTACATCTGTTGTTGATCTGCCTTGCATAAGGCAAACTGAATATCGGATATTTCGGTTTCTTCACGTATCCATCTATCAATTACTCTCTCCCATATTTTCATAGTGTGACTAAGTAGTTTCATGGCCCTGTGGTTTGTGCGTTTTTGTTTATCTCCCTTGTTATTGTAAACAGGCACTAATATACTGCTTCTCACCTGTTCCTTGTTCCTGTCTCACCAGTATATTTAATAGAATTATGGAAGTTGGACAAATGACAGACGAATGAAGAAGTACTGTTTATTAGTACCTGTTTACACAATTAGAGTACCAATGGAAAATAAAGCAAATAAAATTAAAAATCTTTTATTACAGTTTAATAAAATCTACACATATAAACATAATACTTTTTGTGAACTAATCAGAGTATTTGTACATATATCATTTTTAAACAAATTTGTGATCTGTTTAACTGTATTTAGAACTAAAAGTCGGTCTAATTTATGTCAAAAATTGCCCTTATTCTTAATGTCCACAAAATGGTTTTAATAGGGAGTTCTAAAAAAAAAATAATATTAGTATAACTGTTGAAGAATGTAGGTAGATATGATAAAAATTTAAACTATTGTTTTTCTGTGCTACATCACTCTTACGATATAATTTTCAAATTTGGCACTATCAACCACCTACAAACACTTCCTTTGTAAGAAAATGGGGTCAGATACATGGTTTTTATTACGCTTGGTCCAAATTAGACCTATGTTGTGGGACAAAATCTAGAGAAATGGCACTGAGAGCTATTAATCTGGAAGAAGAACTTATCAGAAATGTTTACAAGGCGACAAAAGGATTGTAAGAATTACCGAGTGAATAATGTAATCAACTCAAAATTTTTGAGATATATGGAAAGATAATTAAAAGCTGAATTGAAGATTGTTGAGAAAATGTTGAAGATCAAAGAGGCTTTCATACTAGTCGATCTTGACGTATAGACAATGTGTTCTGTCTAAAATAATAGAAATACGCTTGTAACACAATATGAAGACACATATGATATTTATTGATCTTCCAGACGCGTATGATAGTGTCCCATTAACCAAGCTGGGGCAGGTGCTAGAAGACAAGAAAATTCCAACGTTTTATATAAATGCTATGAGGAAGTTGTCAGTTAGAAGTGTAAATGGATCGGCCATACACTCAGGAAAGACCTAACATATCAAGGCAGACACTTTTGATGACCAACCTGACGGAAAAAGAAGAAAGGAAGACCGAATAATAGCTGGCGAAGAACCACAACAAGAATTGGATTAAGTTGAATAGATGTCAAGTGAGAAATAGAGACGACTGGACAGGGAAATTTCAACTGAATGATACAAGGAGAATATATATATCTAATCAATTAGCCACCTTCCATTGTTGGTTAAGAAACTCAAAAATGCGCTCAGTCTTTCATTATGAGGGACGGCACCAGAAAATACATGTTCGTGCGAATCCTGCCATCAAAAATCTACACTTTTAATTAGTCTTTAAAATCAACCGCAAATAAAAAATGAACTTAATTACGATATTTGAAAGAATATATTAAAGACAGATAAAATTAATAGAAGCAAGTATCTAATGAAACAAGACAATTAATGGATTATAAAATGTAGCAGCAAAAAAACAGTAATTCCATACAAACTTTTGTTAAAGAATAAACGTCACAACCGAGTTAGATAATGTACTTACCCAATATATTTTGCTTAACATTTTTTAGTTTATTTTAGTTCATAAAAATATCACAAAATAAAACATTTTATTCGCTCGAGCTTTGGTTTTCTATATCTTGATTATGCTCATTGTGGGATACTGCTGGTTGCGTTTCAATATCATTCCACTCCTGTACTTCCCCCGAAGCAAATATAATAAAAAATATGTCTGTCACAAAATAGACGCAAGCTGCAATTATGAATATAATTCTCCACTGTATTTGGTTAGTCTGAAAATGAAAGATATATATCTACCTGTTAAATGTATATAACAGAAACATTGGGACCTGTGATATATCATTTACGTAAATAATTACATATGAGTGTAAAATTCGGAAGACGTACAGAAGATTACAGTTTTCAAAACGTACCCTGTAAAAAACGGTATTAAGCATAGCCTGTATGGCTATGCTTAAAATGATGTAGAAATTCCATTTAGTGTTAGCGTACTGCCACAGCACAAAATAACATAACATATAATTTACGGTTCTGTCACGTGGTGACAACGATGTAACATACACAGGATGGAACCTATGAATAAATGTTGATATTTTTACATGTAGCTGATAAACGACGGAATTGACGCCACATTACTAGCTACAATGTCCGACCTGAATTTGACAGTGATTACCGTGAATATAGTTATTCCCGATATTTTAATGTTAAACAGGTAACATTATGTGTCAAGTCAATAATTCCATGTATTCTTTTTGGGTAAATTAATAAATTCGTTAAATTTGTAATATTTTGTAGTACATTGTCGTTGAAAGTATATTTAATAACGAAAATACCCCAGACAACAACAGATAATATTACGTTTCATCTTTAAGTATTAAGTACGAATATGTAAGAAGTTAAGAATTATATTTTTGTACCACTTTTATTGTTAATACAAAGACATTTTTTTTCCACACCCCTGCCATTTCGGAAACCAGAGTCGACCATTTTTACTAGCTACTTTGGACGCAAGTATTTAATCATAGGTTCCATCCTGCCTGGGCATGTTACATAGTAGCGTGGTCGCGTGGGGCAGATCTGTTAGTTTTATTTAGCCTCTGTTGACTTTGTTTTGACAGTAACCATTTTATTGGTTTTTAAAAAGTCCGAAATCAATTCTAATTGTTTTCTTGTATTTTTAATGGAAGCCATATCAAAAAAATACACTAAAAAAATTGAGAAAACAAATAAAAACGAGGAAAGTGGTTAAAAACGACATAACCTAACTAAGAGCGAACATCACTCTGCCTGTGCTAGTTGTAGGGTGACTGAGTGTAGCTCTATAACTGATACAGTCGGTCCCAAGCTCAGAAAAAATGAGAGATAGAGTAGAACACCTCTATAAAAGACCAGAGCTCAGCTGGCTCGGATGATAGCACTCAGAGAGGATCCTTTGATCAACGGCGGATGGATAACATGGGGCTACCCAGTGGTCCTGAAGGCGGAACAATATTAAAAGAAAGACCGATCTCTCAAGTCCTGAAAGACAATTGGTATGTGGGAAGAACATCATGAGAAAAAATTACCCGGCCCTCCAGGTAGGGGGTTTAGATATTGGGTTTGCTCCCCATTACGTGTGTTACGATAAATTGTTCGCGCGGTTATTTAAATGGTAACCGGTGTAAATGTTTCAAATAACTTATATAAGTGTAAATAAATTAATATTTGAGTGTTTCTATGTAGATTAAATAAATAAATATATGTAAATAAACTCATAAAGTGTTGTAAAGTGTAGAACATTTTATAATAAATAAAGTCAATAAATTAAATTTATAAAAACAGTTCAGTGGTGTCAGAGTGGAATATATTTTAAATAAATTGTGAAAATGACTACGATTTATGAGCTCACATTTACGAATTTAAGAAGACATCTCGAGGACAGAGAATTAGATGCTACCGGAAAAAAGGCTGATTTAGTCCAATGACTAAAGAACGCTTTGGAGGAAGAGAGTTTGGACCCGGAAACTTATATATTTGAAGACAAACATACTGCTGTCACCTCGTCGATTTCGAAAGTTTTTTCTGATGTGGCCAAAGTTTCTGGTGATGTGGCCAAGGTTTCTGGTGATGTGGCCAACGTTTCTGGTAACATCGCATCATTAGAGAACAAAGTTTCCGGCGACATCGCTTTTTTAGAAAACAAAGTTTCTAACGAGATTTCTTCTCTGGAAAGCAAAGTTTCTGCTAAAATCCCTTTGGAAATCTCTAAAGTCATTTCTGAGATGTCTGCCCTCGACGATAGAATATCTTCGTTCAAAAACCAAGTTGCTGCTGATATGTTGGCCTTCGAAGAAAAGATGAAAGAGATGGAAAGGAAGATGGAGGAAACAGGGACAGCAGAGAGAGGAAACAATCCAATTACAGTAGAGACAAAAAAAGACGAGACGAAATGTAAGTTGGAAACATGACGGTTCTGTTCTGAAGGAAATGAAGGTTCTGTTCATGTTAAAGTCCCAACTTTCGACGGAAAATCGTCATGGAACAACTACATGAAACAGTTCGAATCAGCTGCAAGAGCGAATGGATGGTCTGAAAAAGAAAAGTCTGCAAACCTGACTATCGCTCTTCAAGGAGATGCCTTAGATGTGCTTCAGACCATAGCCGTAGAGGAGACGGATGATTTCGAACAACTTAAGAAGAGGTTAAACATGCAATATGGTCACGAACATTTGGAGCATATATATCAGTCGCAGCTTATAAATCGAAGACAAAAGAGAGATGAGGCTCTTCAAGAATATGAGGTAGATATTGCCAGATTAATACGATATGCTTATCCAACAGCTTCCGAAGACATGATGGAAATTGGCCGTTCAAACATTTATTGATGGTCTTCGTGATCATGAAATGCAGAGAACACTGCGATTAGCTCGTCACAAGACGCTGGTTGATGTCTTATCCGCCGCCCTCGAATACGAGTCAGCTACGCAGGCCTCTGGCGGGTACAGTAAAGTTAGGACTGTAAAAGAAGAAGAAGATGAAGATAAACTTCATCAGCTGGTTAATATGATGAAAAGTATTACATACAAGAAAACGAAGACCATAAGATGCTGGAATTGTGGCGAAATAGGACACGTACGAAGTTCAAGTAAGCACCCTAGGTACGACTCAAATCAAGAAACTCACCATCAGGAAAACTAGAACGGAACTTTTCCGTCCCTCTCATATTAATAGCTTCCTTGAAATGTCGTGAAGATAGTGTATATGTAGATGGAGAAATAAATGGTAAAAGGCATACGTTGTTGGTGGATACCGGAGCGACCAGAACCATTATACGCCCGACAGTTAAAAACAGCCGTAAGAAACTGTTACAACTGTTATACCAACGAGGTTGCGACTTCGGACCGCTACAGGTGAAAATGCCAACATTCATGGAGAAATCCAGGTACAATTAGGAATTGGAGCAGAAAAGTTCGTCCATACTGTTATAGTTGCTGACATAGAAGAGGATGTTATATTAGGAATGGACGTAATGAATATGCATGGATTCCAATTGGATTTTAAGAATAAGGTAATCAAAGTTGGCAACGAGGAGGTATTTCTTCATCCACATGATGACAACACTGTGCAAATAGCCATTAAAGAAGATACAGTCATACCTGCTAGAAGTGAAACGATCATAGTAGCGCGGTTACAGGGAATTGTGAACGAAGGGACATCTGTTATCAGATGGAGAAAAGGAAATTAAGGGAATTTCTTCGGCAGTATCGTAATATTTTCGTACCGAAAGGAGGAAAGACGCGAAGAACTACCGTTGTTAAGCATAAAATTGATACTGGTAATGCTAAGCCAATTCGTTAAACAGCTCGACGATTACCAGAGGCGAAAAGAGAGGAAGCTGAAACGACTGTTCAGGAAATGAAGAAAGACGGGGTGATAGAACCTTCTACGAGCCCATGGGTCTCTACGGTGGTTCTGGTTAAGAAGAAAGACGGAACGACGAGGTTCTGTGTGGATTACCGTTTGCTGAACAACGTTACCAAGAAAGATAGTTATCCTCTGCCTCGGATCGACGACACATTGGCTCGAAGTAAATTGTTTTCTACTTTGGATTTGAAGTCTGGATACTGGCAGGTAGAAATTGGCCCAGTAGATAAAGAGAAGACAGCCTTTACCACAGAATCTGGATAGTGGCAATTCAACGTTATGTCATTTGGACTCTGTAATGCTCGTGCGACATTTGAGAGGCTTATGGAAAATGTTTTGACAGGGTTATCTTAGAAAAGATGCCTGGTTTATCTAGATGACATAATCGTCTTGGAAGAGACATTTGAAGATCATCTGAAGAATTTAGAAAACGTTTTCAATCGACTTAAAGCTGCACAATTAATGTTAAACCCCAAGAAGTGTCAACTATTTCAAGGTAAAGTCAATTATCTGGGTCATATATTCAGTAAAGAAGAAGTGGCCGTGGATAAGGGAAAAATTGATTCCATTAAGGAATGGCCAGAACCAACTGACAAACATCAAGTGAGAAGTTTTCTTGGACTATGTACTTACTACCGGAGGTTTATTAAGAAGTTTGCAGATATCGTTAAGCCATTAACGCGACTTACAGAGGAAGCAAGAGATTACCACTGGAATAGAGACCGTCAAAATGCCTTTTAGACCTTGAATAGATTGGAGGGTTATCCGAAGTTTGGTGCAAGAGGTCTTTAAAGACACCGAAGTCCAGGTGTTAGTCTGTTGCAATCCGCATAGTTACTGGTGCGGAGGCCCCTTGTCATTTTTTTACAATTGGAAGTTTTTCGCGCATCAGCAGGTACATCCAGAATGATGCAAGTAAATCATGCAAGTATAAGACAATTCATCGAGGAAGACCGAAAACAACATGGGATGATGTAGTCCAAAAGTTAATGTCTCTGACTCTATAAACCGGATATTATAAATACTACGAGCGAAAACGGTATGCAATTTTTGGCAGGTCAAAAATTACGTTTATAAAAGGTAAATTACATATCAAAGTAGGCGACCCATTATACTTGGATGATATAACATACCGATTTGAATTTTTTTACATAAATGTGTTAAAATTGAAGTTTACACCATGTAATTATTTTATATCGATGATACATCATAGGGATCATTATATCATAATTATTTATGTATAGTATAAATAGGAAATTTATAAGAACTAATACCACAATATGAAAAAGAAAACATTCAGATTTTTAAAGCTAAAGTCATTAACAAAATAAAATAAAAAACGGACACTACGAAATTACAAGTAAATATGTATGTAAACTCGTAAAATTGGCAGACAAAATGATACGCCGCGCGCCGTTATATCGATAGCAAAAGATATACAGAACATTTACGGAGGTCTTACCCATACTTTTATTGCCGAGGCTACTACATGGTACGAGGTAATGGAAACAAATGAAGCAAATAATGAGATTCTAAATGAATTTTTTTTTAAATATGTAGATATGATTGCTCAAACCACTCTGTTTTACCCAGCGGTATGTGAGGCAATCAAAATTGCTTCACAGGAAAAGAGTTGGGGAGGATACTGAATATACTGGCAAGGTAACACATTTGGACAGCAACCTATATGCCTTCAGTTATTATTCAAATCGTAACTTTACACCAATAAATTTCTAATCTTTTGCCATGTAACTTTATTTAGTTTTTTTACCATATAACATTGACTTTGTTGATTTCTCATGAAAATTATATAGCTTATGTTATTTGCACAATCTTCACGACACGTCGTTTGCTAAAATCAGTCAAGCCGTTTGGGGCGTAGCGTGTACTGTAGAAATGGTCAGATATACATACATACAAACATACATACAAACATACAGTGGGTGATCAAATTATTAGAGCCAACCCATAAAGTTCTACTTTTTATGTAATAATAGTATGTAATTGAGCTATAAAACATATTTTTGTGCTTAATTCTATTTTACTGTGAAAAAACCTTTAAAAACTGATAAAGTTTACAAATATTAAAAAAGAAACGAGTAATTATTACATAAAAACGCTTAAAATTATGTCTTAAGCCTAATATTTGGTAGTCTCACATTTTGCAGCAATGACTGCCTCGCACCTTCTTGGCATACTTTCTATGTATTTTTGGCCATTTTGTTAAATTGTTCCACTCCTGTGTCATACTGTTATTAGGCGCTCGATTAATTTGCGCTTTGTGGCTATAATTTCATTAGAAATTTCTGTCTTCATGAGCTTCCAAAGATTTTCAATTGGACTCAGATCTGGCAAATTGCCAGACCAGTCAAGAACCTGGTTGTCAGCAAGGAATTTTGTAACAATTTTTGCCTTGTGATCAGGAACCGAGTCATGCATAAACGTGAAACTTTATTCGGGAACCACTCCCGGATCTGGGGAAACATTTTTGTTTGCAGTACTCTCAAGTACTGGTCC
>NW_027314576.1:0-13203 GCF_040954645.1 Diabrotica undecimpunctata | reverse complement strand
ACGCGCTATCTCAGAGTATACTTGCCAAGCACATTGACATTAAAGAGCATTATATAAAAAATTTAGTTTCAAAACGATTGATATGTATTGATTATATTTGCTTTGAAAATAATCTTGCAGATATATTGACAAAGCCTTTATAAAAAAAAAAAATTTTGCCATCTAAGGTCTGTGTCAAGCGTTTCTTAACTGATGTAAAATTATTATAAGAATATTTTTTATTGTTTAGATTTAAGCAATTTTTCCTCCTATGTAATGTATTGAAGTTCAAATCGAGGAGGAGTGTTAAGTATAGGTTGGTACAATAGTGTAGGTTGGCTACAGTGTACTTATGACTTACGTCAAAGTCAATGACTATAATAATTGCAAGCAAGACAAGATGGTTATAATATGTTGTTCTAAATAATAAAGAAATAATCCATTAATAATATACTTATTTTGTCATTTATAAACTAAATATTGAAAACTACCTTCGCACATCCAAAACTCGAACTTTGTTCAAAAATGCACACGGCGAAAGGGTATTAATTTCGTTATTAGCGATGTAAAGCTCTTCCAAATGTTCAAATCCAAAAACGCCGTCAATGCACGTCAAACCACATCTATTCACCCTTAGAATTTTTAAATTTTTCAAACCGAATCCAAGATCTCTCAACGATGAAACAACACTTCCATCAAGAGTGAGCTCCCTTAGAGCCGGTGTATAGAAACTTAAATATTGAAGAGTTGTTTCACGGGAAATAACTCGCAGCTTTAGTTGGGTAACTGTTGTTAGGTCTTCTGTGTTAGTCACTTGAACCTAAAATAGAAATTATATTATATAAATCACGAAAATTATATTATGATTAATATTTCCATGTTGAGTAACATCTATTTTAAATTAAACCAGTACTTACCAATAAATCTCTTAAACTTTGCTCCAATGGAAGATGCAGCGATTCTTCTAAACCAACATCGACATTAGTAGTGTCAATAAAAGAATCCTCACTACCGTAAATATCTGATAAAGAAGAAAGACTATGGTCCGAAATTGATCTTAAAATAATCGTAACGTTGTCATTGCGTCTAGGAACTTCCTCGTCTGATAACTGCGAATCCAAATTCGGAGGCATTGTTACATAAACTGAAACGACCACTTCAAATTCGATTTACTTCTGGAAGGTATCTTGGCAACCAGTAAATAAATATTGATTGAGATATTAAGAAACAAACAAACGTTTTACTGTTTTTCATTTTTCCAACAATTTTACCACCAAAGCTTCCTTATTTCCTAATTTGATTTTATCTCATTAAACTCCAGTAGTTATAGATTTCTGCTTACTACTTGCAATCTGGTAAACTAATTAAATATTCCTTAAATTGGATGCGTAGACATGCCCAAAAAGGATACATGAGATATTTCAGAAAATTGCTAAAAAGTGGCTATACAATTTAGTGGTTTATGTGATTTCATTTATTTTTATACAAACAAATAGATGATATTAAACATTAATGTATACCTAAGTCTGTAACAGAAAAAAAAACAAAATATTTATTTAAATATTTCATTTTCTTAAAAACTCTAATGTTCCGCCCATGTTTGACAAATAACATTTTGCTAACTTCACGTTAGTTAGTGTTCCGCTTGACGTTTAGAAACAGATTTGTTTTGTTTATATTTTTTAATATATTTTAACACCTAAGATTTAAATAGAATTCCTTAAAATGTCAGCAAATAATAACAGTAAATGTAGAATTTGCTTAAATACTGAAAACGAATCAGATATGAATCCCTGTTTTGATATATATTTAGATAAAATTAGTTTGGCATCAATTTTTACAAATATCACAACGATAAAGGTAAGCTTTTGCATTTTATAACGTCTTGTACAGACCAAGTAACAATACATAATTTAACTTTTCAGATAGAAGACTGTGAATATTTCCCTAAGAAATTATGTCAATCATGCACCACAAGTATAATCAACTTTAAAACTTTGCTGACTATCTTTCATGAGACTAATCTAAAGCTAACAAAGCAAATATATAAGGTACAAGATTGTTGTGAAATATCTGATGATAATAACAGCGATTTTGATAATTTTGAAATATATAAGAAAGAAGGAGATTGTGAGATATCAGATAGTGATAACAGAGATTTGAAAGAGTTAAATATGGTAAAATATAGAAGTGATACAACAAACGGTAATAGTAATAAAGTTAAAGAACAGTGTTTAAAGTCGGATGGTCAACAAAATGTAACTTCCAACATTAAAGAAGAAATAAAATCGTCTATTGAAGTTCCACAACAGAAAATCAAACTGCTGTCCAGAAAACATGAACCTGTAAGTTCAGAATATAACACAATAAACTCTTTTAAATATACCTGCCATTGTGGGGACTGTTTTTTATATAAAGCTGGGTTTCGTCAACACATGCAATCCAGACACAACATATTATTAGATGAAACAGAGTTTGATAGTTATTCCAAAGAAATTCAGATAAAAATCCCTATTGGTTTTCCAGAGTTTGTTGCATCTAAGCTTATAGTGAGGAAAAAGAAAATGCAGTGTCGTATATGTGACACCAGCTTCTTAACTGAAGAAGAAGTCAAAGCGCATGAAGATATTCACAAAACGTACATTTGTGACCAATGTGGAGCAGCTTTTTTGTATAAAAACTACCTCGCAGATCATTTACGAATACATTCTGAAGAAAGACGCTACACATGTCGAATTTGCCAGAAGAAATTCAAGCACAGGTACACCTACGGCGTACATAAGAGATCCCACGAAATTACAAGGAACTTTGTTTGTGAAACGTGCGGTGCTTCGTTTAAAACGAAAGGAACGCTACGGACTCATATACGTATCAAACATAGTGACGTCAGAAATTACTCGTGTCCCAGCTGTAATCTTTGCTTTAACTTAAAGTCCACGTTGGACAAACATTTTATGCGTAAACATACTCCGGATAGGAAAAAAAGTTTTGTGTGTAGTAAGTGCGGTGCCGCATATTTAAATAAAAATACTTTGACGAGACATGTCGCCGAGAAACATTTAGGGAAGGCGAAATTTTTTCCGTGTACTATTTGTGAAAATAAAATGTACGTCGTGAAAAAGGGACTGAAGTCGCATATGTTAAAAAAGCATGGAATTGCGTTTGATCAAAATATATAAGAAATATCCTATTTTGATCTTTTTATAAAAAAATATAACACCAAAAACAGCTATCTTGTGCTTTTATTAACTTCATATAAAATTAATTTTATCTTTACAGCATAAATTATTAGATTTAACAATTTCTTCTTCTTCTTCCTATGCCGCCCCCATTAACGGAGGTTGGCGACCACATTTCTAAAAGTTTCTCTGTCTTTTGCAACATGGAATAATTCGTCTACAGTCATGTTTGTCCAGTCTCGAATATTTCGCAGCCATGACTTCCTCTTTCTACCTATTCCCTTTTTGCCATCGCTCTACCCTGCATGATGACCTGCAGAAGATTATATTTATCGTTCCTCAGTATGTGTCCAAGGTATGCAGTCTTGCATACTTTTATTGTTCTCAACAATTTTTTGTCTCTACCCAACCTTCTCAGCACTTCCTCATTGGTGACCCTGGCAGTCCATGGAATTCTCAACATTCTCTGGTATATCCACAGTTCAAAGGCTTCAAGCTTCTTAACTATTTGCGCTTTTAATGTCCATATTTCTACCCCGTACAATAATTGCGACCAGACGTAACATTCAACAAACCTCAGTCTCAGCGCAGTATTCAGATTTTTGTCACAGAACAGTTGCTTGAATTTTAAGAATGCTGCCCTTGCCATTTCTATTTGTACCCTGATCTCTTGGTCTGGATCTAATTCTGTGTTGATGTAAGCTCCCAGATATTTATATTTTGTCACTTTCTCTATTTACTGTCCACCAAGAGTTAGTTGTTCATTATTTATTGGACTCCTTGATACTATCATAAATTTGGTCTTATCTGTGTTGATGTCAAGTCCCATTTGAATGCATTCACTATTTATTGCATCTAGTAAAGTTTGTAGTTCTTCTATACTCTCAGCCATAATTACCGTTTCATCTGCAAATCTTAACAATTTAATTGAGTTTATAGTAATAGTAATTGAATTTATATAAATATATATTACAGGATCCAACTTGTAAATACAATACATTTTGGAGATGGCTATCGCCGTATTCCCGTTCTCCTCCGAGAATCCTCCCGGTCCAAGGCATGCACCTCCTCCAAACCTCTCGATTCCAGCGCTCTTCTAATTCCTTCATTCCATGAACGTTGAGGTCTACCTCTTTTTCTTCTTCCAGGGGGCTTCCATCTGTGAAGTTTTTTGGGCCAATGTTCGTCAGGCATTCTCAATAGGTGTCCAAACCATTTTAAACCTCTTTTTTTCTAGTCTGTCAATAACCGTTTCTGTAGCATTTATGTTTTTTCTTATAGATTCGTTGGTCTTCCTTTCCAGCCTTGATGTTCTAGCACTTCTTCTCAAATAATCCATTTCAAATGCCAACAATCTTCTCTTCAGGTCTGCATTAATTGTCCATACTTCAGAGCCATAACAAAGAACTGATTCAACCATGTTTTGACCTGTTCTTTTTTTTAGTTTATTTGCACTGCATCCTTGTCTTAGTCCTTTAGCTACTTTTATTGGCTCTGATAGTCTATTTCCGATTTTGACATAAATAGTGTTATCCCTGTATACTTCTGTTGTTATTCCTAAAAGGTATGGACTAATGCCGAGTTGTAAAGCTTGCCACAATTTAAGTCTTGGAACTGTATCATACGCCTTTTCTAGGTCGATGAAGGCTAGATGTTCTTCGGTACCAACCGCTATTCTTTTTGTATTAATTGTTGGAGTATAAACAAGTTATCAGTGCAAGATCAAAATTTCAAACGTCAATAAACTTATTTTAACCTTCACTTGCGGCTTATTCCCATTAAAATAGTAATTAGATCTTATCTCTGTCGTTGGCCCGGTTGGTGTTTCTCTTCTTTCTTTTTAATGACTGCTCGGATGTAATTGTGAACACTATTCCATCCCTCCGTACTTCCCGTCATCTTCACGATTATCTCTCTTACAGTCAGAGGGTTCATACCTATTTCTTTATACATTCTGTTTCTCTCCACTGTACATCTATTACACTCCAGCATTGTGTGAGTAACAATGTCGGAATATTCGCAGTATAGGCATTTATCTGTATCTGTCTTTTTGAACCTATGAAGATACGCCCTAAAACAGACAATCTACCCAGTCTCTTAGGCTCGGGATCAGCATCTTGGTCCATTGGGCAACATATTCCTTGTTATTCCACTCTTCTTGCCATCTTTCCATTGATCTTACCCCTTCTTATTTTTTTTTATAGCTGTTGTCAAATGCTCTCTTCTCTCATAGAGATGTCTCTTTTCTACTGCTAACACATGCAGAGGAACACAACTCGTGATATTCCACAAGGCCGCCGCAGATACAGTCCTGTAGGTGCATGCTACTCTCAACAGACTCGTTCTGTCTACTTTTTCATAAGCCTAATATTAGGTATCTGTATCTAATTATAATGAAAGATATTATTAATTATTGTGTATTTATACAATAATTATTGTGTTCTACATATTTAAAGTGGTAATTTATTTATTCAATTAGCGTTTTGGATTATTTGTATTATGTGTGAAAGACAAGTTACATTTTCCTACTATTCGTTATATATTTTTTACTTTATATATGCCCTGGGGGGCGGTTTAACCCCCAAACCCCCCCCCCCCCCCCATGATGCGCCACAGTTCTTTTATATATCTTTACATCTACTTCATTTCTTGTTATCTACATCTTTGTTTCATCTGCCTACTAACGACACAGAATCCGATAATATACTATTTTTTTCTTGTAATATCGGGGATGATATTAAATTGCTGGTCAAAAGAAGTACCGTTTGGGACTATTTTTCTCAAAATTCCGCAGACGATAGTAAGGTTAAATGTAATTTATGTTTCTCACAGTTAACTTAATCAACGTCTAATATGACCCGGCATTTTAAATTAAAATTTAGATTGTAGCCAATTTGCCTTCTTAGTTCGATAGCTAAATTGTACGAACAGCTTATAAAAAGTCGCCTTGAGCGAGAGCTAGAAGAAAAGCATGCGCTGAGCGACCGCCAATATGGTTTTAGGGCCAAAAGGTCCACCATAGATGCGGTACAGAAGTAACCTCCAAGAGATGGATGACTCTCATCCTGCTCGACGTCAAGAATGCCTTGAATACGGCATCACGGGAAAAAATCATGTCCAGACTGAGAGAATTGGGCGTTAGTGAGTACCTGGTCAACGTAATTGACAGATACTTTACTGACAGGTTCATCAGATAAAAAGCATCAGTTTGTCGCAGGGTGTTCCGCAGGGTTCAATACTAGATCCCATCCTGTGGAATGTCCTGTACGACGGGGTGTTTAGGCTACAGATCATCAGCATAAGCTACAAGAGGATGCACTCTTGTAGCTTATGCTGATGATCTCGCACTGGTTGCGAAGGCGAGTCAGAAAATGGACATGGCTAATGCAGCTAACGCAGCCCTGCGTTGCATTAGTAGGTGGATCAGAGAGAACGATCTACAGCTAGCGCCTCAGAAAACTGAGGTGATAGTTCTCAAAGGGACCCGGGAAAAATCCTCTCTTCGCTTTATAGTGGAAGGTGTGCAGGTTGCACCGGTAAAATCAATTAAGTATCTGGGAGTCTGGTTGTCGGAAGGTCTAAGGTTCGGAGTACACATCCAAGAGAAGGTGAACCGAAATCTGGAGGCATTGATACGGCTGATGCCAAACATTGGAGGCCCATGAAGCACCAAAAGACAGGTGCTAAATGGAGTTTTCCAGTCGGTGGTAACCTACGCTGTGTGGTGTAATGTACTAAACACTGCGAAATACGCTAAGCTTATAAACTGTTCTGTATGAATTTAGAAATAAACTATTAATTATAAAATGTCTTTTATTTTCCGTATGACAAAAGATTAAAGCCTGATAACTATGAATAAATTTTAAAAATATAAATACGCCGAGATTTAGGCAACACAACATATGCCAAAATATTAAAGCTATTTAACCTTAAACAAAGAAAGGGAGAGGACAGGTAACGCTCATTTAATAAATTTTCAAAAAGTGAAGCCAGTTTCGATGTGACTGTACGTTGCCCATTACTACATATCGCAGGGTTACCAGGTCTACTGATTTCAATTTACTGAAACACTATATCGATCTACTAAAAAATATGCACCGCCAGTCAATTCGATATGTTTACGCGTCTCCTTTCTTTCCTTGTCTCTTGTTTAAGCAGATAACTATGAATATCAGGTATGTATGAATTTTAAAAATTATAAATACGCCCAGATGTAGGCAACACCTTATACGTTACAAACTAGTTTGACAATCGCCTGAAGGATGGTGCCACTTACATACGGACTAAGGTATCTTAACTAAAATCGCTTAGGGTCAGGTTTCATTTATTAAAATAAATGAGATGGTTTATTAATAATCTGATAGTGCGGATATAAAATACTATATTTGTCTTTACAAGAACCGATAGAGAATTAAAGAAATTGGACTCACCTTCCAAATACATAGTAATGACAGTAATGATAATGATTTCGTTCTCTAATTCTCTTATTGAACTGAACAGAAACAATAGTTCTCAAAATCTTTATTTCCAAAAAGACACTAAATAGCAAATCTTGTCACTGTTCGACTCTGATTCGACTGTTGTCAAAAATAATTTACAGACCGCCCGCCCTTTCTTTTTCCCACTGTTTTGATAATTTACTTAAGTACCTAAAATGCAAAACTCCTGTATTTTATCTAAATGGCCCCATCTATTAGGGGGCCCTAGAACTAGAGATTTCAGAGATATTAAGAAATTGTTATAATTATTTGGAGTCTATTTTCACTTACTACCAAATTATTTCAAGATTTATTTTGTATTGAAACGGGGGGGCTTCTTTCCTGTATGTCTAAGCAAATGTGTAGTGATTAAAATCTTTGTTCTTCCAGGATTAGTATATTAGGGAAAATAATACCATCAAATTATTGCAGACTTTAATTAATAAATCGGGAATGTTATACATAAACAATGGTTTACAGAGTTTTGATTTTTAAATTATGAACAGCACCTTATTCTATTTTATGTAAAATTTTATCCAGTTTTTTGGCCAAGACAGGACATTTCTGCTACAATTGAATGCTTTATCATTATCTGCAATTAATAAAAAATGTTTAGTAATGAAATGAAAATTATTATCCTTCTTTTTTTTTCAATTAAAAGTAATTTACTAACTGTATTTTACATATTTCTACTCTTGTTATTCACGTGTTTTCCCTCTAAAAAACCGCCTTTTAATACTCTGAGATAGCGCGTAAAAAACCGCCTTTTTAATGTACTCATACATTTTTTTAATATCTATCGACGCATGCTTTAAAAACTCACACAATTGACACTTCAAATTGTGAATAAAAACATTTATTTTATGTTTTCATTTAATTTTATATAAAAAAAAAAAACTTGCATATACGTCATAAGCAGCATATTTTAGTTAAAAAATAATTATCAAAATAAAATTTTTATCAAAAATTAATTACTATTAATTGAATGAAAAATATTTGTGACCACTTTTTTGACTTGCAACCGATTATCAGTGTTCTGTATCCTAATTTTAAATGTATGTAAACATTCACAATTTTTTGCGCTCATCAATCATAAAATTTTGAGTACCTGTCAACTGTCAAGCGATCGTCGCGCTTTTTTAGCAAATCGGTAGAAGTTGGAACTATTATTCAATTAAATTTATCTCCGCCTATGAAGATTCCACTTCGGTAATATTCGGAAACGTCAGTTATATATGAAAAACGCACGCAACCTAAGACATTAAAAGAGCATGGAACTCAAGTATGAATGACATTAGCACAGAAGAAATAACAATTGTTTTCTGTTCTGTGAATGGTTTCCTTACACTTAAAGTTGTGTCTACTCAAACACAATAAACATGAATATTGCTACAGAAAATAGAGTGCCATTTGAAAATAAGAATAGTATCTATTCAAACCCAATTTTTATAAACCCAACTATTAAAATCAAAAGAAGTAACTCAAAAGTTGAATATAAAATAAAGCTCTTTAATAAATAAAATAGAAAATGAGTTTATGAGAATATATCTTCTAGTTAGCCAAAATGTAGACAACTTTCAGTACTTATTTGCAATATTGCTGGAGTTTTCAATATTAACATGTAAAAAATAAAACACAGGATATACATATTAGTTAAATATTTAATAGCGATGATAGAAAATGTAGTCAAGAATAGAAACTATTGACCAAATAATATCTAAAAGGGTACCCACGCAAAATGCCCTCACTTTCAGAATTTTTTTTTTTGCATTGTATGTGATTAAAAAATAAAACTCACCTTACCTTATAATCATAAAATTAAATAAGCCAAAACAAAACTTCTTTTTGATTGATCCCTGCAGAACACATCTTACATCATCATAAGATGTAGATTCCTAAAACATAATATGGAAAAGAATTCATACCTTTTGGTAAATAAATTTGATTGATAATTTTGGAGGGGCTTTGCAGCTCTATAAAGGGGGACTTAAATTAGTACAAAATCTAAAGGACCACAAGTGGTATTTGTGTCATGTCGACAATTTACATTAGAATGATATCCACCACTGCATAAACTAAAAAATTAGATGAAAAAACAAAACATACTTTCTCATGACATTTTTAGGCATATGTAAAAAATCAATAGTAATAGTAGAAAAAATTATAAAATTGGCAAATGGATTTAGTGCCCCTAGTGCTCAACAAATTCCAATGTTTCCTCTTCCAGTGTTCCACTCATAAAGTTACCATCATTAATAGATAGATAAGGGGGAAATAAAATTAAAAATATAGCGAAATATCATTGTATGAGCAAAAAAATCCTTGATTGTATAGTCTTAAAGGGGTCTGTGTGGATCATCATTGGTGAGATTGATCAGGAAGTTATGAAATCAAAATACTTAGCTTTAATGGTAAAACTGTGGATCATGAATGTTATATAGGCGTTTACTACTAGTAGAGTATCGAAAAGATCCTGTGGGGTTATTCTGGAGGCAGGTAGTGATCTTTTTAGGTTTTAATCAAATTTCTGGAAATTAGAGTTGATTTTGAATCACAAATGATATATGTGGCTGTTCTGGGGTATGTTTGGTATTGACGTGGAAGCTCTTTCTATATGAAATATTTTCCTAGATTTCTGGATAATGTGAATCAAGTGTGTGTGTGTGTTTAAAAAAAAAAATAAAAACTAATTATTTTTTATTCTTACAAAAATGTATGTATGTCAGTATACTGTTTTTTCTTAGAATCAGGCACTTTAGGTATACAAAGAATTGTTTTTATTGATGAAAGTAGACTTTTGTATATATTAATAATCAGTTTTGATTAAATATGCACTGTAAAAATTATATATTTGCTTTAAAAATGTCCAGAACCACTCTGAGATAGCGCGTTTGAGGGAAATAGGTCCATAAACTGAATACAAAACAAAGGACAAGGGGGGGAAAAAAGACATAGTGGCATTCTAAGATTTATTTTTATCAACATCCAGCTGCAATAAAAGAAATACATTAGTATTAATTTAGAATTACGAATAAATAAACTTACTAATCTTTAAGACCCTTATAATTGGCTCTTTAAGGCACTACCGGCTCTTCTATTATAAAAAGCCGGTACCTTAAAAATTTCCCAATATATTGGGCAGATATGGGAGCCGCCTCTTCTTGTCCAAAGAGGACTCCTAAGGGGTGGCTCCTTAAATGACTGGGTAAATTTCTTCTCAAGAATGCTCTTATTGCTGCTAAAATGAGTAAAATAAAAATTTATTGTACACCTCTGAAGTAGTTTGTTGGGTAGTGAAATAGTTACCTTCCATTTCTGAAACAAAAAAAAATGTGATAAGAAAAGCAGTATAAATAAATAAAGTCCCAGCATGCTTTATCATCATTCAACAAATTGTAACAAGTGGTTTTGAATACTTCAATTTACAGTAAGTGCAATTAGTTTATAGATATATTTTATGTAGTATATTTATTAATAGATAGATATACAATTTTGCTTTAGTACTTTTCTTTATTGTTTCGTATTTGTATGTACTGAGAAAAATTTATATCAATGTAATTTGATTTTTATTTTAAGTTACATGATAGATTCTTTAAAATGTTGTAGGTATGTATTTTTATTTTCTGTTGTTTTCAGTCATTTTTGAAATCTATTTTATTACAGAAATTAAGTCTTTAGTTTAATTTTTATTTATAAGAAAAAATATTTTTCTTTTGTTATTTCTAAATGCAAGTAGTGCAAAAAATTTTTTATTTTACATTTATTTCAACAATCCTTTTAATAATAATAACAATAATATTTAGTCTTAGTTAAATGGTAAACTAGTAAACTATTTTTAATTATAGAGTATGGATCTTTTAGCAATCAATGCCAGCTGCTCTGTAAGCAGAAAACAACTATTAGACTACAAGATTTTCCTGAAGGAGAAACGTTTAAAATCCTTAATTGCAAAATAGTGCAAACTCGATTTGGTCAAACAGTGTTGATAGAATTACAAGAAACATAATACTTCTCCTGAAATATACAATAGAACACATACAACCTCATTTATTGGAATTACTTAAATAATAATTACAATAGTGGTAACTACATACAGAATTTCCTTTAAAGTGACTGAAACCGGCAACTTGTACCACCTTCAAACCCTCACCTATTTTTAAATTTAAGAAATTGTAAGGGTAAGCAAATTTTATATTTTGTTATTTTTCTATAATTATTGCTAATAAGGAATGAAGGAATGGGTTACCAATCATATTGAGGATTGAGGAACCTCTTTTAAGCAAACTAGAAAATTTCCAAGGTAAAGACAGTCGTTACAGTCTTAGTAATATTATAATATCTCTTGAAATTAATGTTAACGAATATGAAATAGGTAAAGAACCGTCTTCGTTAATTCCTCCTCCTACAGAATTGTTAAATAAAAAAGCAAGTATTAATTTGAAAAACAACAATAATGACTGTTTTTATTGGAGCATCGAGATGGCAATATTTCAACTAATGAATAACTTAACTTAAATCGTACCTGATCTTGCCTATATGGCAAATTTCAAAATTCTGATGTTCCATTCCTAAAGATATCAGGAATCACAGGAGTGTGAGGAGTGTACCAGGAATCAGGATTTGAACTATTGAACACGTCAACAAGTGTCAAGCCAAGCCAAGCAAACAAGCAATGGTCATCCGGTCATCGTCGCGCTTGTATAACAATAACAAATCGATATAAGTTGGATAAATTTAAAAATACCCCCGCCTATGTAGATTCGGAAACTACAGTTACCTGTGTCTATGGAAACCAATGTCTAATCAACCCAATCACTGGTTAAATTATAACACTCATAAAATAATTGGCCACATTTAACAACTAAATGTAAATTTAAAACAAGAGTATAAAAAAGCTCAATTTACTTTGAATATAACAAATTAATAATCGATATTTGGATAATCATACACAGAATGCAATAAAATATTTCGTCGTCGCATTTTTAACTATAAGTCGCGCCTCCATTGCAAACATTTGATACCAACGTTCTACTTTTGATGAACTGACATTCTGTGTTAATATACACAGAATGCACGGAAATATTTTAGTAGTAGAACTCTAAAGTCGCGCCGCCATTGTCGACATTTGAAAGGAAACCTCTACTTTATCTAATTCCATTCTGTTGCAAGTGTCTATTCAACCTTGTGGCGGGTTATTAGTAAAATAAATAAATAAATTAGCTATAAATCAGGAGCAACTTAATAACTTTAGGTACAAAAAGATTTAAAATAATATTTTATAAATAAACCAAATTAATAAATATGATAGAAAATCACTTTGAGGGAGTATTTTGTTCTATTATTATGTGTATTACTGGTTGTATAAATAATACAAAAGTATAAAATCTGAGAATCAATGGCAGACAAAAATAAGTCTTTCTTCCCAGTTTTTTCAAAAAATCTTTCTGAAATGCTTTTTTTGATTTTGGAAGACAATTTCATAATGACATCAATAATGAATAATTTGTCATAGAGACCTGATCTAACCATATTTAAAAGATATTTACAGAACACTCTGAGATAGCGCG
>NW_027314575.1:0-13210 GCF_040954645.1 Diabrotica undecimpunctata | reverse complement strand
CGCGCTATCTCAGAGTAGCAAATTAGTCTCAAAGTAGGTTTCAGGTTTTGTAGGAGTGATATTTAATCAACAGTTAAATTGGAAAAGTCATATCCAGCAGTTAGTTCTTGTATGTCGAAATGGCCTTAACTTGTTAAAGTACTTAGCTCACAAAAACTTGGGATGCCGACGGTAAAACACTACTCAAGTTACACTGATCCTTAATTCGTTTCAAAATTGATTACGGATGTGTTGCATATGCATATGTGAGCACAACAAGGTTAAAACATTTGGATACGTTACATAAACACCTCCCTAAGGATTATACTTGGAGCGTACAGAACAACTCCGGTACATATAAGCGTACAGCATACAAGCTGAAATAGGTGAACCCAGGCTAGAGCTTCGTAGGCAGCTATTAACGCTTAATTACACCTCTAGCATAACTATAAATAAAAGAATTCCAATAAATAACATTTTAGACATATCCATGGCTAACGACTCTTTAAAGTTCAATCTCCCATATTCTCGCAGAATTTATCATGCAATGAACCTACTTAACTTGAATCAATTTCCACCCTTATATCAATACAAAAATATATCTTCATCTTCACCTTGGATTATAAAAATTCCAACAGTTAATTGCAGTCTACTGCACTTGCAAAAAATAGCACCAACCCTAATCGTATCATACAACTTTTCACAGATCTAATTAATTCCCATTCCGACTACACAGTATACTACCTATACAGACGCGTCTAAAACTGAAAATGGAGTCGGAGCGGCAATAGTTAACAATACAGAAATTCTCAAACATAGAATTAAAGATTAAAGCAACTATATTAACAGGAGAACTTTAGGATAAGATGAACAAAATATTAATCGTGACAGATTCTATGTCATCACTACAAATAATCAGGAAAACATACACGTAGCATCCATCAGCTTTACTAATAAAGGAAGAACTTGCATACTAAAGATACAAGCATCAAGTTTCTTTGTGGCCCATCACAAGTTGGAATAGCAAGTATCGAAGCAGCAAACAAAAATGCCAAAGAAGCTATAAACGACAACAGTATTCTCATATCACCCCAGTCTGTAAAATTGATCTAAAAAGCTACTTCATAAACCACCTGTTCGGGAACTGGAACAATAAATGGAAATCAACACCATCAAAGCTTCAGGAGATAAACATAAGATTGGACCGTGGCAACTACCCGAGGTATCCAGACGAAAGCAAATAATTATTTCCCGTTTACGACTTGGACCCAGTTTTCTCATGAACATTTGTTCAAGAAAGATGAACGCCTAATTTGTTATGAGTGCGGTTCACCCTTACGGCAAAACATGTGCTAGTGGAAAAGTGCGAAAAGTTCAATCGCCACAGAATTAAATATCATTTACCAAATAATTTTAAAGACATTTTAAATTCAAAATACACTATAGATAACCTACTTTTGTTTTTAAAAGACTTTAATTTATTAAGCAAGGTGTAATTAATTGTTACCGTTTCGCTAATAACCTTATAAGGTTGAAGCGGGTTTTTTTTGTAAATAAAAAAAATACATAAATTATTAAAACAGAAAACCTTAATAATCCTTTAATTTCTATAATTGTTTTTACGTTTTACGTTGCAAACATAATGCAGATACTTATATAAGTTTAATTACCAAATCCTTCCGATAATAATAAACGTGTAGTTTTTGCGAGACGTCCCGCTGGACAAAGCTCCATTCCCGTCCTGCAGAAAATCTCTGTCCCAGCCCGTGTCCCGTCTCGCAGCAAAAATCGCAGTCCCGTTACATGTCCTATCCCTTTCTGCGGAGCGGGACGTCCCGCGAGCATCTTTAAGTAAAGCTGCATCCATATAGAGATTTTCCCATCCTGATATAGATTTTTTCCTTAATTATATGGTTTATTACGAATTTCTTGTTTATTGTTGTTGTACATTGTTGTACATGTTGTACAAAGATACTGCATTTAAATTTACTTGGAAAAACTACTTGATACTTGAATTATAACTCATTGCTCGAACTCTGATAATTTTATGAAATTTTAAAGGTTTTAATGATATTTATAACTTTATTAATTGTGTATTTTAATAAACAAAGCAAAGCGAATATGACCACTTCGATACTACTCCTCCTACAACAAGCATCAACTATAATTTTATTCATGTTTAGGCTTGCAGGTGGTGGTGGAAGAAGAAGACATAAATACAGATATGTGATAGTATTCTTATTCGGGTTGGCAATCCGTGTTCACAACAAACAAGATAAATGATACTGGCCGGCCATTTATCGTTCATCAATAATATAAATTGTCCAAATACGATTATATATTTTAATTGTGAGGACAAGCAGCTTTATAAATGAGCCTCGTGGAGAAGTGGAGTCGTCCCACACGCGCGCCAGGTAGAAGTCTATTTTAGAGGAGAAAGAATTGCTCCGTGTAGATCTCATTGTCTTCTTTATGTATCACTGTTTTTGACAGCCGTCATAAATATTCATTCCATTAATTTTAATATGGATTTCAATATTATCCGTTAATATACAAGGAAGTTACGACAAATTTTATTCATATAGGAATATTTTTTTTAATTATGATGAAAGCCCTCATGATAGTCCAGTCGTTAAAGATTTGATCTCTGAAAACGAGACGAACAAGACGAATTTTGCTGAGAATGTCAATTTTGGGATACCAAAAAAGATGCAAAGTAGTTTGCTAATCTTACCCTCGAGCTTCCCCTAAAGCGCCCCCTTGTAGGGGGAAAACAGGAAACATCGATTTCACAAGAATTTGTACGTCGTAAAAAAATATTTTAAACAAGAAATTTTAATTAGCTACTTTTGTGTAAAATTAACCGTTCTCTCACAAACAAGGCTTGAAGGTACCGGCGATTTTGAATGTCAGTCACGAGCGCGAAATTATTTTTTTTAATAAAATTTGTATCAATTCGACGGTAAAAATTCGATATCTTTTTGATCAGAATGTCCTATCGACAAAAGTGAAAATGAGTTTTAAAGGTAAAGCAAGCAGCTTTCGTATGCAAGTTTTGTATTTTATCGTAAATTAAGTCAGTTTCTACAAAGCTGTTAAATATATGAACGTTGCGCGTTTTTGCCATTTTTTACGATTTTCATGAGATTGGTAAAATTTATCACTTCCGTTGATCGGTTGCTATCAAATTTCCTTTGTTAGAGTTTAATTTTCAAAACACATAACATGAAATTTCTATTCTGGGTTTTGGTAACAAATGTGAGGCTTTTGAATTATGCCTAAAAACGCCGAATTTAAAATTTTAGATTACAGACGATCTCACGTCACGGGAAATGCTTCCACAAAGACGACATTGAGTGGAATTTGTAGCTGAAGTTCTGTAAACACATACTTGTACAATAAAAAAGAATCAGTTTTAAACGTTTTATTTGAACTATAAGACCAAATATAACGACTTCCTCATTTTTCACAAAAACATATATAATTTTTTATTCCTACATATATAATATTTTAAAATGTTTCTAGTAATGATGCATATAGTCGCTTCATGAAGGTGACTCTTGGAATTTTAAGGGAAACCTTCGAAAACAGGTAACAATGCGCTCCGCTCGAGTACTGACGGCGAGTTACATTTCTTGCAGCGGCCTTATACTTTCAACAAAACGTTTTAAAACTGCTTGTTTTCGATTGCGCAAGTATGTGTTTCAAAACTACACAACTTCAACTACAAATTCCACCCAATACCGTCTTCGTAGAAGCATTTACCATGACGTGTAATGTGAAAGTTTAAATTCAGCGTTGTTTAGTCATATTTCAAATACTTTATATTTGTTGACAAAACTCAAAATAGAAATTTCATGTTATCGGTTTGAAGATTAGGCTCTAATAATGAAAATTTTACAGCAAACTGTAAATGGAAGTGATAAATTGTATTGATCTCATGAGAATTGTAAAAAATGGCAAAAATGGCGTCATGCCGAAACTGACTTCATTTGCCGCAAAATGAAAAAATTGCATACGAAAGTTGGACTCTTTACCTTTAAAACGCATTTTGATTTTTGTCGATAGGACACTGATCAAAATATGTCGAATTTTTACCGTCAAGTTGATACAAATTAATTTAAAAAATTGACTTCGCGGGGCGTAACTGAAATTTAAAATCAGAGCGGCTGTTCTTAGCAGAACCATCTGAGAATCGGATCGAGAATACGACTGTGTCAAGTATTTGTTAAAGCTATCAGCCAAATCAAGAGCAAATATCTTAAAAAGCTTCTTGTAAAGAACAAAACTGACATTGTTATAGCACAAACAACACATCTTGCCGACGATCTTCAACCTCTCAAACGCGACCAAATTCCTGGATATAATCTAATAGCCCCACTTTGCCATGCTCAATAATGTATCGATATTTATTGCAGGGCTGACATTAAACATATTAGTAGAGTTCACTTTTACTCGAATGTACATCAAAGAATCGATGAAAAGGAGATGATAAAAGAGAAGAAAGAAATATTCAAACCCAAAGAAGCAAAACCAAAGAAAAAATGGATGACACAAGACATCCATTTTTAAATCTCATGAAGAAAAGGCGAAATCTTAAGAACAACAATCATGAAGAATACATAAGAACGCATTGTTTAATTGGTAAAAAAAAAATAAGAGGCAAAAGCGATATAACTACATGACTACCAAGTAATTGAGTACCTTCAAAACATTCATGATGATTTTAATTTACATAACAAATTAATGGTCACAAACGAGGAACGATGTAATGAGTGGCAACGATACATCCAACAGATATTTGATGACAATAATCGTGAGGCACTAGAGAACAAGCAACTGGTTATGAGCAGAAGACGGTCCAATGCTCTAAAATCAAAAGTTTAAAAAGCCATACAACGGTCAAAGGCAAGAAAAACTCGCGGACCCAATGACATCCAGGTTGAACTAATAAAACTAATGGACAACGAAAGTGTATAACTTGAAAGTATATATCTTGAGAAAGGCATTCTGCCGAAACAGCTGCAGTGATAAGAATATATAATAAATTTTGTGGAAGTTTTGAAAACAAGAGTTTTCAGTGTTTTATTGTTATATAAAATGAATTTCCATCAAATAACCGTCGAATCCATCAGGTTTATAAATATTTTTTGTTTTTTTTATTGACATCCCAAATGATCCACAATCTGAATTTTTTACTAAATAATCATCATAATCATCATCAGCCTCTCTCAGTCTACTGCTGGACATAAGCCTCCCCTGTTTGTCTCCAAAGTGTTCTATCTTGTGCTTGCTGTATCCAGTTTTTTGTTGTCTTTGGTAAGTCGTCTTGCCATCGCGTTGGTGGTCTTCCTCTGCTACGTTTATCGGCTCTTGGCTTCATTCAACTAGTTTGCGAGTCCATCTTTCGTCCTTCATTCTGGCAACGTGTCCATCCCATTTCCATTTTAAGTTACAGCTTTTTTCAATGACGTCTATGACTTTGGTCTTAGCTCGTAGATCTTCGTTTATAATCCTGTCTCTCAGAGTGGCCCCTATCATTGATCGCTCCATTCTTCTCTGCGCTACTCTTAGTTTTTGTGCGTTTTTCTTTGTGAGCGATAATTTTTCTGCACCATAGGTCATCACCGGTAGCACGCATTGGTCGAAAACTTTTTTCTTCATATTAGTTGGGATGTCACTCTTAAAAAACGTTCCTAAGAGCTCCGTATGCTGCCCATCCTTGTATTATTCATCTGGATACTTCGGTTGTTTGATTGTCCTTACTTATCTTAATTTCGTGACCCAGATATATATATTTGTCTACCAGTTCTATTTCTTCATTTTGTATTTCAAGGTATTTACTTGGTACTAAGTTCGTCATATATTTTGTTTTGTTATATTCATTTTTAAACCTATTTTATGATAGGCTGTACTAAGTTCTTCCAACATTTTCTTTATTTGTTCCAAATCGTCTGCAATCAGGACTATATGGTCTGCGTAGCTTAGGTGATGTAGCATCCCTCCACATTTATTCCTTTGTCATCCCATTCCAGGGTTTTGATCGCTTTTTCTAGAGCCGATATGAAAAGTTTAGGTGACAAATTGTCGGATTACCTTGTCGTATACGTGGTTGTTGTAGTTGTATCGAGCTTGTCGCATTTTTATATATATTACATATTAGCCTCGAATATCGGCTATGAATGCGGCTCTCGTTTAGTGGTTTTATAACACTGTCAAGTTCTACTGAGTCGAATGCTTTGTGGAAATCTACGAATGTTAAAACTAAGGGCTTGTTATATTCTATAGATTTTTCGATGAGTTGTTTTATTGTTTGGAAATGATCGTTGGTTCCAAAGTTTGCTCTGATAATATAACAAATAAAAGAAGCATTAAGTAAATTTATGTCGTCGGTTTAAACAACTGACGTGTGGCGAATATATCCATTAATATACCGCTTTTAATGTCTCAGTCTATTAAACTGTTATTGGTTCTGAGAAAAGCACGATTAACACTACACTTTTGTATGACTCTGAGATAGCGCGTAGGCAGTTTACGTTTTAACCTATGATGCACTGTACGCATCTGCATCAAATTCCTTGCTAGGGTGTTCCCGCAATCGGTCCTTGTAGTTTTTTATTCGATATGTAATTTCTTCCTTTACATAAGTTATTTCTGCATCTCGATGTACGGCGTTGTTGGTGATATACCACGGTATATTTAAAACCATCCTTAGTATTTTGGATGGGAACCATTGTATAATTTTTATTATAGAATTTGCCGCTGTTTCTCATAGTTCTATCCCATAGGCCCATACTGGCTTCAACGCCGCTTTGTATAAGAGTAATTTATTTTGAGTTGTTAACTTTTTGATTATTTTCCTACTAGTCAGTGTATGTCTCTCACTTTATGACCTAGTTGTTTTCTTTTGGAAAACATGTGTTTTTACAGGTTAGTTTTCAATCCAGGTAAATTTCAAGGTACTTTACATCATCTTTCTGTGGTATTTGTTTATGGTCATTACATACATGTTTCTCTACTGGTTGTAAATGTTACATATATCGACTTTTGCTCATTCGGTTTAATTCTCAATTTTTTTAACCATTTTTTGACTTGATGTATGTTATTTTACAGGAGTTCTGATGCGATATGTGGATTCTTGTTGGAGCATAAGATCGCCGTATTATCTGCAAATGTAGTGGTGTTGTAGCAGCTGATGCTGGCAGGCCGGCAGTATAGAGTAGGTTCAGGACAAGACCCAGTACACTTCCTTGTGGGACTCCCGCTGTTATGGGTTGAAGTTCTGTTATTTCATTGTCGTTTTTGACTCTCAAACGTCGATTTGTAAAGTATGACTTTAGCAGTCTGTAGTAATTTAGAGGTAAACAACTCATCAGCTTGTAGAGAAAACCCTAGTGCCATACCTTGTCAAAAACTTGTCCTATCTCTATGAACATGGCGGAATAATATCTGGATGCCTCGAGGTCTTTATGGATTCTGTTTACTATTCGATATACTAGTTGAATGGTAGAATGTTTCTGCCTGAATCGAAATTGGTGAGTTGGAATTATTCCCTTGTCTTCTGACTCTGAGATAGCGCGTGTCAGTAACAGATTTTCGAACACTTTGGAGAGCACTTGTACTGGCTGATTAACCAGTATGATTCCACCCTTTCAGGTGGTTTACCTTGTTTTAAAATGGGTGATATTTCAGCTACTTTCCATTGTTATGGGAAATAGCTGATTTTCATGATTGAATTGAATAATTGTGTTAGATATGTATATCCTTTTTCCGACAGCTCTTGTAATATTTGTCCTGTGATTAAGTCGTACCCTGGGGCTTTTTTAGGATTGGTATTAAATCTTATTGTGGGTTTTATTTCATTTTTTTTTTTAAATCTTTTTTCTGTTAATTCTAGCTGATATGCTTCTTCAAGTGCTTCGTTTATTCTTTTCTTTCTGTTGGGGTCAGTTGTTTCATTGGGAATGAATACAGTTCTTAGGTGGTTTGCAAATGTCTGCTTTTTCTTTTGGTGTTTTTAACCACCCGTCTTGTTTTTTTAATGGTAGTACATATATTGTATTTGGGTCTTTTTAATTTATAAGTAGCCTTTCATAGGAAGTTTGTTTGTTTGACCAGTTGTATCTAGTGTATATTTTTTATGTATTCACTGAATTGTAGATTCTTGTCCGTTGCTATCATTTCTTTTAGCCCCTTTGCATTCAGCATTGTTTAGCTGCGTGTTTGTTTGTAGCGATCTAGTTACTTACCACTGTTTCCTGAGGTTTTTTTCTGAATTATTTTCTCTCTTATAGATATCGAAGTATATTCACTCTTCTTCTCATTATTGCTGAGTGTTGTTGAGTTCCAAGCAGCTTGTTGTATGACTGAGTTAAAGTGTTCTGCAGCATGTTGTATCTCGTCGTTGGTCTTTAGGGGAATGTTTAGTTGGAGTCTCTTCTCCACTAGATGTTTAAAGATGTTTCAATTTATTTTTGAAGTTATACTTCTATACGCACGGTCGGCGTTGGAAATTTGCATGAGAGTGAATCTGTGAAACCATTACATATGTAAGATAATGAGTAAGAGAGAGGCAGAAGATATATTTTCTCTCTCTTCCTCTCTCGAGAATAAAAATGTTCCTTTTGTATATATATTTAATATTATATATATAATATTGTATATATATATATATATATATATATATATATATATATATATATATATATATATATATAATATTATATATAATATAATATGTATTAATATTATTATTTATGTGATATGTTTTGTATTATTTAAAATTAAACGTTTATAATTATTTTAGGCTTTTTTTATAATTTTTTTTTAGGTTTTACCGAGAACTGTCAATTTTGAAATCCGTTAGTGTCATGTCTAATTGGCAAATCCTTTACGTGTTTGGTTGATACGCTGGTGGTTGTGAGTTCGAATCCCTATTATGAATTTCCTTTTTTATTTTTGAAATATTTAAAAACCTCACGTTAATCTTATTAAATATATGTAATATACGCAAAAAACATAAATTTTAAAATAAAATGAAAATTTACAACATAATCCGAGTTTTTGGTTTTTTATTTTTGTCTTCGTAAAATAAGTTATGTATATTGGCAGTTTTAAATACTTATGAATATTACATATTTTAATTTATATTGTATTATTATATTTAATTATGTTGCAGTGTATTTATTGTATTGTAATTTTTATATTAATAACAAAATACACAATGAATTTTACTGCAGAGTATGTGTAAATTTTTTTTTTGCATTTAACTCCTTGTATACATATATAAAAATAAAAATATATATTTTCATTAAAATATTGATACAATCCTTCATTTACTATACTTCTATTACAGGTCAAATGCTTATATACAGCAAACGATGCACCATATACCTATATAACTAATTATTTTTCTCTTTCTGCTCTCCCTTACCTATAGCATTACATATGTAAAGATTGTGCAGATTGACTCCTATATAAATTTTTAGCGGCGAACGCGTGTATAGAAGTATAACTTCTACCGGCAGTCCCACTGGACTGCCACACCCGTTTTTTGGTTATGTAATACACATATTTTATCCCTGTGAAGGATTTTTTTATTTAGTGTTATAATAACTGACAAATGATCGGAAGATAATTTATAACATGACTCAGCGTGCATATAGTTGTTAATTAGTTGAGTTATGCCAAAGTCCAAAAGATTGGGGCGATATGGGAAGATTTTGCGATGAAGAGATTGAAATAGTGCATAGAACATTTCGTAAATGGATACCAACTATTACTCTGAGATAGCGCGTAAAGTTGAGGGTAAAAGATAGATAGCTCGAAAAAAATTTCTGAAAACTCTGGTTACCAAACATAAGACATTGTATCAGACAAGGAGTAGAGCAATTGTTTCTCGCAAAAATAAACAGGGACCAATCCAACGACATTGTCATGGAGACAGCTGATGCCTGAAAACAGACATAGCACTGAAAGAAGAGAAATATCAAAAGGTAAAACAAGTTAGCTTTAGAAAGGGAGACATTTAACCAGCTACATACTTTGAAGATCCCATTTATATAATAATAAAGGAAAAGTAATGGATTAGAGAACTGACAAAAATGAGAGAAATTATAAAATAAATAGTTAAATTTAAATGGCTCTATAGAACCGATCATTCGACAAAATCATGAGAGTGACTATCTGAATTCTGAAAGCGGAGAATTCTGAAATAAGATATGAGTTAATAATATACACGTAGAAAATGTATAGGTTAAAATGAAGGTTGCAACTCAAATATTTCACATGTTTTTACTGCCAAACCTAGTCGATACGTTTACTTTATTTTTCTAGTTGGTTTCATTTATTGGAAAATATCACATCCTGTATATGAAAATCTACAATCCCTATCCTACAGTATAAAACCATTATTATGGCTCTGCAATTATTATGGCGGTGGAGAATTTAAAAGCCTGAATTTGTAAATAAAGCTCTAGTAAACATATCTACATACAATACTAGAATATCATGGGATTTGATTCACTCTTCGTATTAAACTAAAGATAATCCGTAACAAGCACTCTAAATTCCCCAAAATCGCCAGCGTTTAATTGACCACAGCCCATTCATTAATAGTTTGAATTCGAATAGTTAGAATGTTAGCGGTTCTAATGTAAATGAGCGAGATGGCGTACACATGGGTGTGATCCTGACACCCATGAGTACTATTCGACACTAATGTATATTAATGATCAAGCCCGTCGTATCATTAAGAGCTGCTGCTAGCATAAGCTATAACTAATGGTGCACACTTTCATAAGTCAGAGAATCGACGGCTTTAATCGGAGCGGAATTCGATAGCGATTAGATCCAGTTACATGAGCTAATAAATGAAATTTCGAATATTCGGAATGTTGTTTTAGCGGTTTTGTAAACTTTATAGTATTGTTCAGATATTTAAAACAATCGATACAATCAACTATTCGGATTTGTTAGGCTGGTGATTTTTTAAGTCTCATCGCTTTGATATTTCGAAAAACAGTATACACAATATGTCCTTTATCGAAAGGTACGAATAGAGTACTCTGGCTCTTTATGGCGAACATGTACCTACCTGTTTAGAAAAATCAAAGCAGCTACGTTTTCCATTCCTGACTACTTCAAAAATTCAGTTATTAACCTGTTAAGTATATCAAAAGACATGAATGGTTTCTCCTATGTTTTCTTCGCTTTTTGAACAGAATTCTTGAGTTATTAGTACAGAATTCTTGAGTAATGCGGAGAGAGAAATGTGTGACAAATTTGACCAATAGGGGGCTTTCAAGTTTTCAAGTTTTCATAGCGCACTCTTGAGTGGCAATCTAGTTGGTAATAGAATGCCATCTGAACATCTACAATAAACGTATTATTATTGAAGATGAAAGAGCCGAAGATTTTAATAAAGCGGTAACTACACTATAGACTGATAAGGCTATAGTACCTGATAAGGATATAATGTAGTTACCGCTTTATTAAAATCAAGTAGACATAACTATCTATTTTTCAATGTGCCCCATCGTTTTCGTGGTCTTTCTACTGATTGTCTTCCTATTGAGGAACCATCTCTTGCTGTCTTTACTACTCTATATTTTTCCGCTTATATAATTGTTCCATTCTGCTCTTCTATTTCTTACCTAGTACTTGATGTTCTCCTCCTTGCATCTACTTTGTATATCTATACTTCTAGTATATCCATAGTGTCTTACAATCAATTTTAAAAGTCTTCACCAATGCTGTTTTTAACATTCTTTTTGTCCTCTCTAGGTCAGATCGTGTTTCTGCCTCGTAGATTTTGGCTTTCATTTCTTTCCCGATATTTTACTTCTCTATATTGTTTCATTCAGGCAACCTGCGGCTCTGTTTGCTCTCTTCACTTGATCTTCCAGTTTTGTTCCGAGCTTGCCGTAGCTAGAGAGAGTGGTGCCAGATATTTAAACTCCATCACTTGTTCTGTTACCTGACCTTCCAGCTCCAATTTACATCTTAACAAATTTGCTGTTATAACCATGCGTTTTGCCGTTTTTGGGGAATTAACATGTTAAATTTTCTAGCGGTTATAATAAATTGGTGCACCATACGTTGTAAATCATCTTCACTTTGAGAGACTATGATAAGGAAATTAATAATTAATTAATAATGATAATTAATTAGTAAGACCTAATACTTATGTATTGGATCCGAGGTTGCAGATTTGAATTTAATTATAGAAGAAGAGACTATTAAGAGTTGTAAGACTTTTAAGTATTTATGGTCAATGATGAGCCGAGATGGTACTTGTATAAAAGATGTAGAAATGAAAATGACACGGGAAAAACAAGCAGCGAAAGCACTCCATGGAGTGATATGGAACAACACTCTAATCAAAGAAAACAAAAAAAATCTTTCAGAGGATAGTGATGAATATTACCCTATAGGTTAAGGTTTCCTAATTTGGACTACTTTTTAAATATCTTGTAACGAATTATTTTGCCTACCACATAGGATATAATTATAGGGGTTTGAAAATTGCGACAGAAGTTACTGGGGCGGAGATAGGGCAAGCAAAATAAACGATACTGTGCGAACGGCACTCAGGGTTTATTTGGAGTAGCTGGGTCATGGATAGGTTGAATGGCAAGGGGTCGGATTGGGGCAACTACAAAATGAAACAAATGGATACTTACATGAATCTCCTAGACAAGGGGATTACAAAAACAACAAGAAAGACCTCTAGCAATTTAAAATACAGACGCCGCTTCGAAGAATCCTAATCTTGCTGGAAAAAAAGGAAAAAAGGCTCTTCTTTCCTAAAATAACATTTATTACTGTCTCACACAAACAGTTACAAAATATCAAGTGGTACAAAATATAAATGATATAATTAGTTACAAATACATAAAGACTATAATTATAGCCACAAACGTAAATATAGAAATAACAAAAAAAAACTTACATGGGTCCTATTTGTTTACAAGTGAGCATTGCTACATAACTTACAAATGTTATTGGGCTATAATTGTAGCATAATAAATTTCTTGGTTTAAAAATTTGCATAATAAATTTTTTTTTGTTTACCAATTTCAGTTTCAGGCGCAATATGTCAAGTATTTTTTGGACCAGGGACGTCTTTAGAAATTTTTAAACCAAAAAAAATTTATTATGCAAATTTTTAAACCAAGAAATTTATTATGCTACAATCTATTGTATTACACATGTTAATAACTCTGAGATA